>NC_037672.1:82322756-82547586 GCF_003255815.1 Theropithecus gelada | reverse complement strand
CTTCCTTCCTTCCTTCCTTCCTTCCTTCCTTCCTTCCTTCCTTCCTTTCTTCCTTCCTTTCTCTCTCTCTCTCTCCCTCTCTCATCCTTTATTTTCTTTCCTTAGTATCCCTCCTGTTTAGAGATTACAGAATTTGAATCTGCAAGCTAATATCTTTTAAAAGTTTTTGAAAACTATTAGCTCTATCTCTTCATAAATTATTTCTACCCTGTCTTCTTTCCATATGGAATGCCAATTATACACATGACAGATATTTCATTGTGCCTCGCTTTTCTTTTTTGCTACTTGCTACTATTTCATACTTTTTCTTCTCTCTGGAGAAATATAACATTTAGTCTGTATATTTTCTATTTACCTGTGTTCAAATTCACTAAGTATATCTGCTTCTAGTTAAGTCTCTGTACATTTGATTACCTCTTCTATCTCAGTAGTATCCTTCCTTTATTATTTATTTAATTTTTACTAACATTTTATTAGTTAATGTGGCAGTGGAAATTGTAAGGGGAAGTCTCCGTTGTTTTGAGTATGCACCAGACTTAGAGATTTACCTTGTTCTTGTTTACTTTTAACTTACCTAAATCAGGCTTTTGTTTTTGTAACCATCACCGCTCTCCCAAACTGCACATAACAAATATCTTCATTTGCAAAATCTAGCAGGGAAGTTCAAATCCTGCTTAAAATATCAGCTGCACTGAACATAACATAATACTCTCTTACAAAATGCTTTCTATGCTTGGTTTCCAAGACTCTGCATTTGCACCACTTTTTTTTTTTTTTTTCCTGGTTGCTTTTTCTCAGTCTTCTTTGCAGGGTGGTTTTCATCTGTAAATTCTATTAACAATAGAGGGTCCGAGAATTCTGCTCTTGATCTCTCAACCTTTACATCTGTAGAAATTCCATAAATTGCTTAAGTTATTCCTTAAATTATGTCCGTTGATAACTTATAAGCTTGTATGTACTGATAATCCCTAAACTTATATTTCTAGGCCAGGCATCTGTCTTGGACTCTAGACTTACATAGTCAACTGACTACTTGACATTTTTCAATGAGTGTCTAGTATGCTTCCAAAACTTAATTTTCTGATATACTTAAAAACATACAACAGTGTATGTAAAACATACAACAGTGTCTGATAAAGTTATTTTATCCTCCAGTAAGCTCCAATTATGTCTGCTCTTCCTGCATCCTGCTCTATGGCAACTTCCTCAGTTTAAATATATGCATACACATTCTTTTATATATATATATATAAAAGCAGTATAACTGCTTTTATTAAAATGTAAGCTAGATCATATTGCTCTCATGCTCACAACTCTTTAGTTGCTTTCTTTCTTACTGAGAAAAACAAATTAAAGTTATTGTTATCCTCTAACTCCTGCATACTTTAGTTTCCATTGTTTATCTGACCTCATTTTCTGCTATTCTATTCTTTCACATTATTCCATGGACAGTTGCCTCCTCCTAATTTCTAGAAGCATACTTGCTCCCTCTTCAGAGTCTTTGTAGTTGATAGTCTCAAATATCAACAGTGCTTAAAATCTTTCTTAAATACTTTAACTCAAAGATTATTTTCTCAAAAAGAGCTTTTATTTCAGCAAAAATTTCAACTTCTACTTGATGAGATCATGTATCCATATGAAATCTCAAGTTTTTCTGTTAGCCAGTTGCTATGCTCAGATTTTCTATTTCTCTTATTTGATAATCATTGCATCATTAGAAAATAAACTGGATGAGTGTAGGTATTTGTCTGGTTTATTGCTGCTTCTCTAGCACATAACACGGAGGCTGGTCCATAATTAAAATGCAATAAATATTTTATACAAATTACTGTATTTTACTCTATGACCCAATATGGCATTGTCAATTTTTTACAATTAGGGTCTCCCTTATAACCATAACAAATGTCTTTCTAGCTAGTTGTTTATAGTGGGCACTTCTTGCATCCTATTTGTGTTGCCATAGAAATCAGGCAATGATGTGTGCTCTTCGACCACAATGAAAATTAAAAGTGGCAGACTCTACTCCTTGCAAGGGGCAAGCATGAATGTGGAAGGAATCATTCTAATATTGACAGAGTTATTAAGTAGTATATTGTGATCATAATTACATGTAAGCCAAATCCTCCAGTCCTCATTTATCAATTCTAAAGCTATTACTTTTATCAATACTTGTTCTATACTTTTTTCTCTCAATAAGTTTAGAATTTTCAAGGGAAGATTAGTGATTAATGTTGAGACCTGAAATGTAAAATCCATTGAGAAATACTGGAAACAGGTATGGATTGGCATTTCCTGAGCAAAATAGCATCTTATATATCACCAAGTGTACAGCTTTGATTTTTAGTGCTCTTGTAAATTTGACTTTTGTTGTATTTGTACCTCAGTGGTTTTTTGAAATTTATTTTGAGAGTAAAATTTTGTTGCTGTAGATGTAATCCGTGGGCTACAAAGAACATTCTTTGTAAGGCCCTCTCACTTAACCAGAACTTACTATAGACATATGTCTTTTCAATAAACAATTATGGTTGAGACAAAGATTATGAACAAGGAAAAAAAAATTTACTTGTTAAAATTCACCTCAAAATATGAAGAAAATGTACACATATGATTTCTAGGAAGCAATAGAAAACAAAACATTTTTTATTTTTGTTTTTAATTTTTTGATGCATTCTTTCCCTCATCTGTATCTTTAGCATGAGGTTTTAACCTGCAAAAGCACTTAAATTCCTACACAGCATTCAGTTGTGTGTTTTGTGCTGTGCAAAGGTAAGCAGTGTTAGAAAAACTGTTTGAAATTCTGTTCCAATATATGATAGTTTAATCCAAAATTAGGGACGAAATGGTGGAAAGATTAATTATTGGAATCATATGCTTGTCTTTAACACACTAAATCCCACTTGCCACCATTATGGCATCAGAAAAACAGAGTGACTTCTCCATTAGAAAGGTCATTAAATTTCTTTATTCAGTCATTAAAATGAATGATGTATCATGTTATAAAAATAATATGCTGTCCTTATAAGTTAAGAATGAAAAATCAACTAAATCATTTTAAGTGCAAAATTTAAGTCAGCACTATAAATTAAAAGCTAATGTTCCTTTATTAGAAATAAGTTTTGCCCATAAAATCAACTATATTGGTTTATAAAAATACATTTCTCCCTTAATATTGAAGTAGGAGTAATCAAAATGTTCTTTATTTCTCAACTTGTCCTTAAAAAGGATTTTCACATGTCACCCTTCTTAAACATTATCACTAGGTAGCATACCTTTTACAGAGATGAAGCTTCATAGACAAATGGATTTTGTCTTGTAAAATAAATGGAAGATAAATGTTATCTATCGTCTTTTATCTCTGAAACTTCCTAACTAGTTTAACATTCTCTGACTTTATTTTGATGCAAACAAACCCAACTTCTATTTCTTCTTACTCTCCAAGATTAAAAGGAATGTTATCCTTTTCTAATATTTTCTAAGGTGTAAGTTATGAGCAAACCTAGTCAGTCCTGATATGTTATTCACTGATTAGAAAAGCAACCCCATTACAGTGTTAAACTATCTTGGTGGCTGAGAGACACTGGTTTACTTGAATGTCAGAATGTCAGTTTCAAGTTTTACAAAACTTCAAAAGTGTCCCGATTAAAAAAAAAAAAAAAAATTCACCAAGTCGGTAAATAGATCATCATGTTTTCCAACAAGAGATTGGTTCAAGATCCTTATCAGTTTGTTCTCTGCAAAACTGCACAAATCTGAATCCATAAGTGACTATGCAGTAGTGACAGATAAGGAAAACGTAGGAAACCCCGAGATAACCCACCTAAAAGCCCTTGATTAATTACATCTATGTTCTCACTCTACTTGTATTCTCTACTATAACTGTTAAAGCTAATACATTTCTTCTTGCTTTAGGTGTAAGAGAACTAAGAGGTTGTTTTCTTTCTGGGAAATTTCAACAGTAAAATTCTATGAGTCTGAGGGATGCAGCAAGGCCTTAAATAGACTTGATCATCATCCAAAAAAGTGTCAAAAATCCATTTTTTTTAATGTAAGACTTCTAAATGTAAACTACATTACTTCAGATAACCTTTCAAATAATAAAGTTTTTCTATTCTAAATATCAGCATTCTTTTCTCTAATGCACATTATTAAGGAATCATCGTTTGTAAAGTTTTACAGTCTACAGGGTCACTTGATATCCCTGCTCTGTAGGGAAAAAATTGCATTATAGAACAAGTCATGGGCTTTCTATTTTCTTTTGTTTTACTTTCCAAGCAGTTCCACAACATATTATATCTATGTTCACAGAGAACTTCCAATTTTTTCCCATTGTTTCTAATAGTATGACGGTTTTTCATGTATAACATCTCCGTGGAGATATTTTATGTTTTCTTCTAGCCACTGTCATTTGCTTGATTCAATATTGTTAAACTTAAAAAGTCTATTGTGTATTGGTGTTTCTCAATAGGAGAGCGTTTGTCATTTTAAGAGAGACAATTCTTTATATAGAAATATCCCTTTTGTTGTAAAAGGATTATTTTTCCAAACCCTGATCCTGACATTTTATTCGCATACCTGTGTAATTAAAATATAAAAAATAGGTTTCCATTGTTTTTCTATATAACCTTCAGGAGAATGATGCCATCCTTGGTTGAAATCACTGCATCTGAAAAGGCTTTTGTTAAAATTCAACATCAATTCATGTTAAAAACTCTCAGTAAACAAGATAGTGAAGGAACATACCTGAAAATAATGAGTCATGAGTGACAAACTCATAGCCAACATCATATTGAATGGGAAAAAGCCAGAAACATTCCCTTTGAAAACCAGCACAAGACCAGATGCCCTCTCTCACCACTCCTATTCAGAATGGTACTGGAAGTCCTGGCCAGGACAGTCAGCCAAAAGAAAGAAATAAAGGACATCCAAAGAGGAAGAGAGGAAGTCAAACTATCTCTATTTGTAGATGACATCATTCTATAGAAAACCCCATAGTCTTGGCCCAAGAGTCCCTCCAGCTGATAAACTTCAGCAAACTTGTAGGATACAAAATCAATGTGCAAAAATTACTAGAATTCCTATACACCAGCAACAGCCAAAACAAGGACCAAATCAGGAAGGCAACCCCATTCACAATTCTCACAAAAAGAATAAAATACCTAAGAAAACAGTTAACCAGGGAGGTGAAAGATTTCTACTATGAGAATTACAAATCACTGCTGAAAGAAATCAGAGATTACACATACCAAAAAATAGTAAAACATTTTATGCTCATGGATAGGAAGAATCAATATTGTGAAAATGGCCAGACTGCCCAAAGCAATTTATAGGCTCAATGCTATTCCCATTAAACTACCATTGAGATTCTTCACAGAACTAGAATAAACAGTTTTAAAATTCATACAGCCCAAACAGCCAAGGCAATCCTAAGCAAAAAGAACAAAGCTGGAGGCATCACACTACCTGATTCAGACTATGCTATGGGGCTACAGTTACTAAAACAGAATGACACTGGTACAAAAACAGACAAGTAGACCAATGGAAAATAATAGAGAGCCTAGAAATAAGGCCACACATCTATAACCATCTGATCTTCAACAAACCTAACAAAAGCAAGCAATGGAGAAAGAAATCTCTATTCAATAAATCATGCTGAGATAACTGGCTAGCCATGTGCAGAAACGAAAACTAGATCCCTTCCATAAACCATATACAAAATTTAACTCAAGATGAATTAAATACTTAATTGTAAAACCCAAAACTATAACAATACTGGAAGATAATCTAAGCAGTAAGGTCATAGGCACGGGCAAAGAGTTTAAGATAAAAATGCCAGAAGCAATTGTAACAAAAGCAAAAATTGACCAATGAAATCTGATTAAACCAAAGAGCAAAGTAAACTATCAAGAGAGTAAGCAGATAATCTACAGAATGGGAGAAAATTTTTGCAAACTGTGTATCTGATAGAGATTTAACATCCAGAGTCTACAAGGAACTTAAATAAATGTATAAGAAAAAAATAATCGTCAAGAAACAAGCAAAAGACATAAACAGACATTTCTCAAAAGAAGACGTACATGCAGCCAATAATCATATAAAAAAGCTCAACATCACTAATCATTAGAGAAATCCAAATCAAAACCACAATGAGATACCATCTCACACCAGTCAGAATGGCTATAATTAAAAAATCAAAAAATATCAGATTCTTGTGAGGTTGTGGAAAAAAGGACATTTACACACTGTTGCTGAGAGTGTAAATTAATTCAACCATTGTGGAAGACAGTGTGGCAATTTCTCAAAGACCTAAAGACAGAAGTACCATTTGATCCAGCAATCTCATTACTGGGTCTCTAGTTAAAGAAACACAAATAATAGTATTTTAAAAAATACGTGACTGAGTATGTTCATTGCAGCACTACTTCCAATATCAAGGACATGGAATCAACCTAAATGTCCATCAATAATAGACAAGATGAAAAAATAATGTGGTACATATACACCATGGAATACTATGCAGCCTTAAAAAACAAACAAACAAACAAACAAACAAACAAAAATAGATTGTATCCTTTGCAGAGACATGGGTGGTGATAGAGGCCATTATTCTTAGCAAACTAATGCAGAGACGGAAAAATAAATACTGCATGTTCTCACTTATAAGTTAGAGCTAAATGATGACAACACGTGGACACCTAGAAGGGAACAACACACACTGGGGTCTACCAGACAGTAGAGGGTGGGAGAAAGGAGAGGATCAGGAAAAATAACTAATGGGTACTGGGCTTAATAGGATGATAAAATAATCTGTACAACCAACCCCATGACACACATTTATCTATGTAATAAGCCTGCGCCTGTACCCCTGAATTTAAAATAAAAGTTAAAAAAAGAGGGCCGGGCGCGGTGGCTCAAGCCTGTAATCCCAGCACTTTGGGAGGCCGAGACGGGCGGATCACGAGGTCAGGAGATCGAGACCATCCTGGCTAACACGGTGAAACCCCGTCTCTACTAAAAAATACAAAAAAAAAAAAAAAAAAAAAAAAAAAAAAAAAAAAAAAAAAAAAAAGTTAAAAAAAGAAAGAAAGAAACCACTGCATCTAAGCAGTAATTAAATTACAAGACCAAGCCCTCTTCCTACACGTACTTCAAAATCCATATATTGCTAACAGATCCTAGAGACGATATTTGCAATAAAATATTATAAAAACAACTGCTATATTTTGCAACACACAAATATGCTGTCTGTTTGGATTTGTACTCTTCTTACTCAAATTTGAAAACCTTACTTCGAACTGGAAACCTATGAAATAACAGGTAAAAAACAAAGTTGCTTTTCCGTGAGAATCCACTTACAAGGAAATAATGTCACTAAAATTAAGAGAAAGAATTTCTGAGACATATGAGGAAACATTGACAAGAAAATTGGGCAAATTAAACTTTTAGGTAAGTTTTATTTTTTTTATTCTAAATCATAATCATGCAAATGTGGGTACATGAGGGCTAAGTTGAAATGCACAATTTTGTTGAGTTTGGTTTGATGTTATTCCTTTAGCAAAAGAAATCTTAACATTCTTCTTTCTTTTCTCTCTAATAAATGCTTGGTTATTTGATAAATTAAATTACTACTTTTAAGTTTTTTTCTTCTTTTATTTTATACTACTAACGTTTTGTCAAATCAGTTTGGGGTACAAACAGGTTGAAAGAGAATTAAAATAATTGACAAGGCCGGGCGTGGTGGATCACGCCCGTAATCCCAGCACTTTGGGAGGCTGCGGTGGGCGGATCACGAGGTCAGGAGATCGAGACCATCCCGGCTAACATGGTGAAACCCCGTCTCTACTAAAAATAAATAAATAAAAAAAATAGCTGGGCGAGGTGGCGGGCGCCTGTAGTCCCAACTACTCGGGAGGCTGAGGCAGGAGAATGGCGTGAACCCGGGAGGCGGAGCTTGCAGTGAGCTGAGATGCACTCTAGCCTGGACAACAGAGAGAGATTCTATCTCAAAAAAAAAAAAAAAAAAATTGAATAAATTTTGATATAAACCATTTATTCAAAATTCCACATAATTTAGTAACATTAATTAGAATAATTTTTTATTATGTAAAACATTGAAATTAATATTACTAAAAGAACATATAACTTGACTTTACCATAAACATATCATCAGCATTCAACACCCAAATGCATTTTCGGTTAAGCAGAACATCTTTTGATTCTTTAGGAGAATAATAGGATTATATTTAACAATTTTTTGGAATAGTATTGTCTTACCTATGGGAGCACATGAGAAGTCCTTTTTTTTTTTTTTTTTTCCCCCCTATACGTTGTCTCGCTGTCTCCAGGCTGTAGTGCAATGGCATGATCTCGGCTCGCTTCAACCTCTGCCTCCTGGGTTCCAGCGATTCTCCTGCCTCAGCCTCTCGAGTAGCTGGGACTACAGGGTTGTGCCGCCACGCCCAGCTAATTTTTATATTTTTGGTAGAGACAGGATTTCACCATGTTGGCCAGAATGGTCTTGAACTCCTGACCTCAGGTGATCCACACGCCTCGGGTTCCCAAAGTTCTGGGATTACAGGTATAAGAGGTCTTAAAAGAAGACTTCTAAATTATTAATCAAAAAGAATATGAGTCATCTTCATAATTTTTTTTTTTTTTTCCTTGACAGACTCTTGCTCTGTCGCCCACGCTGTAGGGAAGGACGGGATCTCTGCTCACTGCAACCTCTGCCTCCCGGGTTCAAGTGATTCTCCTGCCTCAGCCAGCGGAGTAGCTGGGATTACAGTTGTGCAGTACCACACCCAGCTAATTTTTAGCAGAGGCAGGGTTTCACCATGTTGGCCAGGCTGATCTGGCACTCCTGGCCTCAAGTGATTTGCTGGCCTCAGCCTCCCAAAGTGCTGAGATTATAGGCATGAGCCATCTGCCTGGCCTAACTTCATTATTTTTATCTAAAATTTATTGAATACCTCCTATATACAAGGCATTATCTAACACTTTTTAAGATCTATTTTTATCATCATTATTTCTATCATCTGTCTAAAAGTTTCTTATTTAACCTTAAGAACAACAATTGAAGATATAAATTATTTCTCTATTCACAGAGCAGAAAACTGAGGTATAGAAAAACCAAATAACTTTTCAAATATCATAAAAATAGTACGCTTCCAAGCTAATACTTCTGTGTAGATTTGTATGTTTTTAAGTATTTTTAAGCAACGTATTATTAAATTTAAGCTTACAGTTGACAAAATAAACACATTATTGAGGGTCTTGGGTTATAGAAAACAGATTGGCATTAGTTACCTATCTGTCATTTTATATAAGCAATCATGAAATGTTTTGCTCCTCTACTTTCTTATTTTTGTGATCTTGTTTATACAATATCAAAATTTCCTGAATCATTGAAATGTAAGAAAAGAGAAAGTTTATTCTTATTTAATAAATTAATTTCTAATGATTTTCATTACAATTTATATACGCTTATTGTATGTAACTTGGGCAGCTTTTTTAGAGTGTAAGGTGAAAAATCACTTAATGTCATTAAGTTATTATCCCTGTATTTATGTTGCTAAACACACTTCCAGAAAAGAGGTGACAAAACCATACACCTGTGACAGGATATGTAGAGTATGTGGAACATCCTCTCCTTTTTTAAATAAATAATTTTCACAACATCATAAGAAATTAGAAGTGCTTGATATTGTATTACAGTGGACTATAATAAATACAAATATCTTGTAATTTTTAAGGCAAGTGAGTAAAATTTTTTAGAGGTTGGCCTTTTGTAAAACATGTACAGAACTGGATCATTTCAAACACTGTTGGAATTCATGCTAAGATTTTATTGAATTGAAATTTTTGTGTTGTACAGTAAAAACTTTTTTTCAAAGATTACCAAATATGAGAAGTTAAAGGTTGCACTAACTAAAGAGATTCTAAATTAAAGAATACCAGTGTCACTGTAATGAAACCATTTCAAGTATTTTGAATTTTTTAGAGATATTATAAATAAGGTTTCAAAAGCTAAAAAATTTTATGCAAATATATGTATATATCAGTATATCTGTCCAATTATGAGTCATTTGTATGCAAGAATAAATATTTTTCAAGAATCTTTTATAAATCTCTCATGTAACATCTTTTGGAAAAGCATTGTGTTATACTTTCAGAGTATTAGTATTTTGTACTTTCATTTGTCCAAACATGAATTTAAGAATTAAGACCATAAAATTACAAAATTATCATCAAGGTTAGTTGGTAATTTTTAATGTAACTGAAATATTATAAAAGTATACACTATTTTTTATAATGATTTTGATGCTCATTAACTTATTTATATTTTCTTTCAGATTAAAAGTATACTTGATTTTATTTGATATCAATGAATATTTACAAATACAAATGTACCTAATTGAACTACTTTAAATCCTTAATCCTTTTTGCCTGGGTCTTAGCCTGACAATTAATTATATACATGAAATAACTCTAGGATCTTTGCCATCTAAGTTAAATTTGCGCTCAGCAAACAGTGTTTGGGCCTATAGAAAGATGTAGAATATAAAGGTTATTACGATAAAAATAGAAAACACTATTTTATGGCAAACAGATTCATTGAAGCCTCCAAGATAAAGTAATATAATACATCATAATATATATTTATTTATATAATTATGTTATAATATAAATAGCATATCTAATATATAATTTTATATAATGCAATATTTATATTAAAATTACATAAAATTAGTTTAATTATGTTTTTCAAATTTTGATTACAAATAATATATTTGCTTCTGTAACCAAACATATTTTTCAGATTTATTTTTATATATGTGCTTACCAGATTGGTTTCTTATGACAAAGAAAAATAAGTAATTTGGCTAGAATTATTAACTTTAAATTAAAAATAAAGCATCACTCACAAATAGTTTCAAAATTCTTTTAAATTATGTCATTTCTCCTAGTAAGTAGTACCTAAAAATATTACTGGGGAAAATTATTATCAAAAATAAAATATTGCTCATAAGCAGATTGATTTTTAATACCTTGTTACTTTTGCCAACGTTCCTAGTAGAATAAATTGTACAAAATTTAGAATACAATTTGAAAGAATATGAAAAGGGATGTCACATACATCTAATTAGTCAATAGTTTGAGCTATTGCTACAAGCTATGAGTTAATATACAATGTCTTAGTACAGTTTCATATTTTTTCTGTTACTTAGACTAGTGTCGATCAAAAACATAGATCAGTGTTGCTGTAAATTTATTTCTCACAAAGGATATTTAATGAAAATAATTAAATTTGAGTAGAGATAGGAGATCAGAAAAAGTATTATAAACAGTCATAAATTTCCTGATTTTGATAATTTTACGTTGGTCATGAAAAAAAAAGGATGTTTTTGTTCTTAAGAAATGTTCACTGAAATATTTATGTGTAAATAAACAAAATATATAATTTACTATCAAAGTACATAAAAGCAGAGAGTTGATAGAGTAAACCATTTGAAATAAAATGCAAACTGTTTGGATCTGGGAAAAGGGTGCAGAGCAGTTTCTTGTAGTATACTATACAGTAGTGTATTTAGAGATTTTTATTTTTGTTTGAAATAGTGTCTCCCAAAAACATTAAAAAATCTAGTCAGAGATGAAGAAAAACACAAATCCTACTAATATCACAGATTCAGAAGTTGAAGATTTATTAGCAAAAAACAGATGAAGACATTTGAAGAAGTGTTAACAATATAATTGACATTTTAAAGGTCAGTTTATAACAAATGAGACTATGCAGATAGGGAAATACACAGTATCTTGTGGTTGCATTAAGATATTTGGAAGCAATATATTAAAACTTGGTGTTCAAAAACACAAATTGTGGAACTAGAATATCTGTGTTCTAATTCATGTTTAGATTTTTATAAGCTGTGTGGCTATACAAATTATGGAAAACGTCTTTCAGTCCCTAAGTCTGTAAAATTGGAGCAATAAAAGAAAGATCTAGCTTTTTTTTTTTGTTATGAGCGTTAAGTAAATAATCATGTGCAAATATTTAGAAAAATATGTGATACAAACAGTAGTAGCTATTATTAAACTAGTACAAGTTGAGTATTTTCTTTCTTTTTTTCTTTCAGACGGAATCTCACTCTTGTCACCCAGGCTAGAGTGCAATGGTGTGACCTTGTCTCAGTTCACTGTTACCTCCGCTTCCTGGGTTCAAGTGATTCTCCGGCCTGAGCCTTCCGAGTAGCTGGGATTACAGGTGCCCATCACCACATCCAGCTATTTTTTTTTCTTTTTTTTTGTATTTTTAGTAGAGACAAGGTTTCACCATGTTGGTCAGGCTGGTCTTGAACTCCTGACCTCAGGTAATCTGCCCACCTTGGACTCCCAAAGTGCTGAGATTAAAGGCATGAACCACCATGCCCAGCCCAACTTGAATATTTCCTTAAAGGAAAATTTATATAATGAATATTTTCTTCAAAAGATGTTTTATAGAACTTACCTACAACCTCTACTGTAGTAAAGTGTCTCTCTTTGTAGCATTCTCTGCCAAGAAGATAGTTGCTGTATGGTCAGTGATATTATATGAAGGTAATATATTCTTTATTAACAATAAAGTCATTCAACTGTTTGTTCATTTATTGAGTGATCCATTATCTTGCCATCTAAAAAAGAAAATTTGTATATAGAAATTGTATTAGTTCATTTTCACATTGCTATAAAGATACTTCCTAGGACTGCATAATTTAAACAAAGAGCTTTAATTAACTCAGCTCTGCATGGCTGGAAAGGCCTCAGGAAACTTACCATCATGGTGGAAGGTAAAAGGCAAGAAGGTGCCTTCTTCACAAAGTGGCAGGAGAGAGAAAAAGAGAGAGGGAGAGAAGGAGGAAGTAGCAGACACTTATGAAACAACCAGGTCTTGAGAGAACTCACTTGCTATTCTGAGAACAGAATGGGGAAAACTGTTCCCATGATCCAATCACCTTCCACCAGGTTTCTCTCTTAATACATGGGGAATACAATTTAAAATGAGATTTGGGTGGGGACACAGAGCCAAACCGTATCAGAAATATCTAAAATAAAAAATACTGTGTATAGATTCTCTATGTATTAATATCACCAAAGCAAAGTTAAAGATGTTTTGTGAAAGATCTTGAGAAGGTTCAGTAGAGAAGACTTAATGGAGAAGATATTTAAGGTGTGTCTTGAAGTGCAGGGTTTTCATAAATTGAGATGGGATCGAAAATAATGCCACATTAGATTGTTTTCCACAAAGAGAAGTATCCAGCTGAGAACGTGATTCTCAAAACTACAATAATATTAAAATCATTTTTCTTTTTAAATAAGTTTGGCTGTATTTTATATCATCTTTCTTTTATGGTCTACTGATCATTAGATTTGTTTTGTTTTGATTTGATTTTGTTCCTCTCTTCTGCCACCTTGTGAAGAAGCTGCCTCCTTCTCTTTCACCTTCTGTCATGATTGTAAGTTTCCTGAGGCCCCTCTAGCCATGCAGAACTGTGAGTTAATTAAAATTCTTTTGTTTAAATTACCCAGTCTCAGCTAGTATCTTTATAGCAGCCTGACAATGAACTAATACAATTTCTAGAATGATCAATATTTAGAAATGGAGATCTCAAGTCCAGTGAAGTTAGTTAATGTAAGAATTGATCCAATGGTGTGGCTGGCCACAAGACTAATGATAGGGAATGCCAGTTCTGAACGCCATCTAGCAGAGATAATCTCAACAGCAAGTGATAAAAAACAGTTGGCTACAGGAAATATAAAGTGTCTCAGGATAAATTTAACAAGGAACATGACCAAGAAACATGACCTCTATAAACATGCTGTAAAAGTTTATAAGTGATGTAAAAGAAGATTTGAATAAATGGAGAGATATATCATATCCTTGAATGAGAAGGCCACATAATATGAAGATGGCTAACTGGGATTCAGTGTTCTCTAACCTAAACCACAGAGGATTTTATTCCTAAAATTCTCCAAAATCTTTCCACAGTTCATGTTGAGAGGAAGGTAGAACAGCTATCTAGTTTGAACAAATAAGAATGATTTTTGGAAAATTTCTCTGATATACTAAATATTAAGTTTAACCAAAATAAAAATGCAGTATTAAGACGTCAATAAACAGAACAAAACACACAAAAAATGCATTGTTAATTTAGGAATTTAACTTAAGAAAACATAAAATATTTGTTATCAGTAACAACTCACAATGGAGTGTTTGAACAGGTGTAGCAACTTTGGAAATAAGTGATTAAACGCCTTCCCATGCACTGCATATATATGTGTGTGTGTCTGTGTGTTTCTATTACTATAACTTTATCTAAAGAATAGACCATAATGTAAGAATAAGCTATAAAATATTAAATATAAAAATATGTGTGCTTAATTGTGTAGACAGAGATAACAGTCTCAGATAAAAATTATAATCATGTAGAAAATATTCACAGTCTGAATTATGTAAATATTTTATCTTGGAATACTAAAATTGCAAGTAATAGGGAAAGTATTTGGAAAGACACACACAAAAATAAATATTATGTATAATAATTAATACAATGTAAAGAAAATATATTGCTCATATAAACAGTCCAAGCATATTTTCTTAAAAATTCAATAATCCTATAATAGGGAGATAAACAAAAATATAATTTAATAAGAGAAAATAAACACACCTGACATGTACTATGTCATTGCCTACTAAGTTAATCACATTTGAAAAATCTAAATAACCAACGTTAGTAAAGATCTTTTGAAACTGTTACTTTTAAAAGAGGTAACGCTATGAGGTGAAAATGTGTTCATAGCTTTTAACTCATTCGTCGGATTTTTGGAAACCTATTAAAGACAACTAGACGGCCGGGCGCGGTGGCTCACGCCTGTAATCCCAGCTCTCAGGGAGGCAGAGGCGGGAGGATAGCTTGAGCCCAGGAGTTCGAGACCTGCCTGGGTAATATAGTGAGACCCCGTTCTCCACAAAAAGGAAAAAAAAAAAAAAGACAAAAAAAAAAAGCACAATTCCCCTTAAAGACAACTAGACTACAACGCAGTATAAATAGTGATCATCATTCTGGTATTATATTCTGATATTAAGTGGGACTATTAAAAAAATCAAGAATATTTCTATTGATCCAAATACATGTAATAGTTAAAAATGAAGTTAATAAAACAATGAGAACACAGCAATGTTTATGAAAGATATTTTGCATGTGTGTATGTGAGAGTTACTTACAGATAATAATATACAAATGTAATAAAATTTCTTAATTTATTTGAACTTTAGTGTTTTGGCCTCTTCAAAAACCTAACAAGTGTTTGTGAGCACAAAATTGGAAAGAAAAAATGTTGAAGGGACAGTGCAGTGCTCTAACACATGAAAAGCATATATAAAGCACCCAGTGGAAAGTCTATAGCAAAAGAAAAAATAAACTTTTCTTCCCCTCACTTATTCTTTTCGTTAGGAAGCACACATCTTATACTTTTCCATATCAGCGTAGACTCAAATAGGAGTAATATTTTAAATATTTTTTTCTGATTTGAATAATACCTATGGAGTTACATTGCAGTTATACACTTGAATCAACCAAGAAAATGTAGCTCTTTAGTTTTTCTATAATGACTAACAAATTATTTACCTACTGGAAAATTAAATTTGCCAATAAACCATAGACCAATCTCTTTATGGTTGAGATTTTTCTGTTGCATTTTAAATGTGCTTTTTAGTTAATTTCCATCTTTCTAAAATACTTTCCTCCCCACCTGCCAACTGCCCTGCCCAGAGTTGTAGCTGAGAGTAAGAGACTTACATGAGTATGATTGATGATGTCAGCCAGGGAGCTTGCAGATCTGCCTCAGAAACTTTTGCTCCTCTATAGCTGTTGTTGACTTCTCCGTTCTCTGAAGCTGTCACTTTCCACAGTATCACTTTTCAGGTCACAGAGATTTTGGCCTGTAAACTGTTAAGCATTTGCTTTTTGAGTGTTAGAAATCAATTGTTTTTTGCTATTTACTCAGATCTATCTTGGCTCTCAGCAAAACTGCCAATTCCTGAAGCATCAGCAATAACTTCACTGGAAAGTCATGGTGTGGTTTCTGTCCTACAGCCTTCAGCACCCGAGTCACTTTGACCTCAGCACTGAGTCAAAACAATGGTGAAAGTCCCTGGTAAACTGGCAGCACAATCCACATGCTATCTCCTCAGATAGCAGCTAGGAGTTTCTGGATATCTCCATTCAGCTCCTCCTTGGACACTACTAAAATGCCTCCCTATGCCATCCTGGAAATGCTTTCATTATCAACACTAATACTGCCCCTGAATTACAGCTGTATCTTGCCTGCAGAAACTTTATACATGTGATCTATTTCATGAAGTTTTAAGTTTTCTTCATAAACTTTCTGGTATTTATAATGTTCTTAGTTAAGAATCCTCTCAAATATGCTGTGTTTAAAACAAAATTCTACAGACTTTGGAGTCAGACAGGTTTAAATGTAAAAACTGCTCCCAATGTTTACCTGAAAAACAAACTTGAGAACCACATAACCACCCAGATCTTTAAATGGCAATATTATTATCTGCTTTTGTAAGTCTACTGTTAAAATTATTTATAATGCTATAAAAAACTCATAAGACTAGATAGTAAATACTAAATAATAGCAACTGTTGTTATTAATATTATTATTATCATTATTCTTATTATTTTGAGACGGAGTTTCATTCTATTGGCCAGGTTGGAGTGCAATGGTGCAATCTCTGCCCACTGCAACCTCTACCTCCCGCGCTCAAGTGAGTCTCCTGCCTCCAAAATAGCTGGGATTACAGGCAAACACCACCACGCTCAAGTCATTTTTGCATTTTTAGTAGAGACAGGATTTCACCATGTTGGTTAAGATGGGCTGGAACTCCTGAGCTCAGGTGATACACCCTCCTCGGCCTCCCAAAGTGCTGGGATTACAGGCATGAGCCAATGTGCGCAGCCTGTTATTAATATTATTAGTATATGAAATTAGGTTTCCACTTTACTTCTGCAGTAGACATTCTGATTGTCAATTAGAAAGTCCACACGGAATGGATCATGAATAAGTCTATTTGTATTCGGACTTGAGGCAGCCTTGAAATTGGGTACATTCTTTCTTGGAGTTTTTTTTTACTCACTCAAATCCCTTCCCAGTGGACTCAGTTACTATTTTAAACTGAACTTTTTGACATGTCTGATTAAACTTTTGATAAGCAATGTAACTTTGAGGTAATCTAATGTTGACCAAATTAAAAGCATAATATATGTGTGTTTCCAAGTGTGTGTATGTGTATGTGTAAGCATAAATCTAGTAGGCTAGTATATCATCTCAACAAAGTTTACACCTAAATTTTGTACCTAGAGTATTTGGTAACTAGCAATGGTAATTAATTGGCAAACAAAAACTGAGGCATAGCAACAAAGTAGACAAAACAACATCTCACAGTAAACTAACCTTAAATAAATGAAATAATTTTCTAATTTGTTGAAAACATAAGGTATTTAATGTATTATTTTTTGAATAAAAAGAAGTCATTATACTCGGCACACAGAAAGGGTTTGCAAAACAACCCGATTTCTTTTTCTTGATTTCTCATTCATTAAGCAACCTTTTAATAGCAACTTATTTTCCAAGTATCTGAATGTTGAGAAGGGAGTGTCCTAATAAATTTAAGCTAATATTTAAAGTATTAGAAATGTACAGACCTTGTTATAAATGTGGTAATTTACATTTTCATTTTAAAATCAGAATATTGTAATTCTGAGTAACATGAATGGTATGATTTGACTGTGTCTACACCCAAATGTCATCTTGAATTGTAGTTCCCATGATCCCCATGTGTGTGGGAGGGACCTGGTGAAAAGTCGCTGAATCATTGGGAGGGTTTTTCCCGTGCTGTTCTTGTGGTAGTGAGTAAGTCTCAAGCGGTCTGATGGTTTACAAAGGACAGTTCCCCTGCACACACTCTCTTGCCTGTCACCATGTAAGATGTGACTTTGCTCCTCCTTCACCTTCCACCATGATTGTGAAGCCTCCCCAGCCATGTGGGACTGTGAGTCCATTAAACCTCTTTTTCTTTATAAATTACCCAGTCTTGGGTATATCTTTTTTAGTAGCATGAGAATAGACTAATACAATGAATCAATTCTTAAAGGCTAAAAGAGGTGACAATCCAATCTGAAAATCTGAAAACCATCGCCTTGTCTTAATGGCAGTACCAAGTAAGTAACTTGAGAGAGTTAGGGAGGCAGGTATTTCAACCCTCCACTGGACTTCAATATTTAATGTAGGCAAATAATATTTTCTGACGCTTTTGAAAATAAAACGGTCTAAATCAGTTATTTAAAATGTCCTTCCTCTACCTTCCAACATCTCCAAACTTCTCATATGAGGAAAGCCTCAAACCCATTAGTTCACAATGTTTTCTCTCTCTCACCTTCTGGGCTGAGAGAGAACATACTGGCATTTTTGAGATATGTAGACTATTCTTCTTTCCTGAAAACTGATGGGAAAAGCTAGCTTCTCCATACACTCTTTGTCAGATTTTATCTTTAGAACCAGAGAGCTCAGATGAAAGAAAATTAGTATGACTTATCAGAGAGACTTGCCTCATCACAGAGTTTTTAAGCATTAAAATTCTACCTGTCTAACGCATATAACTATCGTTGGCCTATTTGAGATATATTAAAACAATATAAATTAGAAATCAATACAGAAAGGACTATAGTCAATCCCAGAGCTTGCTGTCCACATTGAATTAAAGTAAATCCAATTCAAATATTTGATTTATTTTTACCGTCTCCTTCATTCATTAAATGTTCCTACAAGGTAGTAAAATAGTTATTTCCATTTTGCTGACCAACTATTCTTCTCTCACTTCAGTTAATATTATCTGTGGTTAATTTGCATAAATATTCTTTAATATTAGATTACATACCATGTATAAAGTTATATGTATTTTAAAATATGTAGAGTCATAAACTAAAATTAAATATCCAAGAATATGAAGCGATTCCAGCAATAAATTTCAGCTGAAAAATATGGCTAGATATAATTATATTTTGAAAAAAAAAAAAAGAAAACTATCTTAAATTCATGGCGGGATCAACGGAAATGAATGTGTTGAATAACTGACAAGAATCTTAGGAGACTAATCTCCGTATTTATAAAAATACCTGAACCTCTTTTCAATTAGAAAGCATGTTAATCAACTTAAAGGAAGCAATAAAATTTTTACATAATTTTAAAGTTGTTACTTATATTTATAAAACTATTCACTAAAAAGATCATAGCATCCAAGATTCAAAGATATTTTCATAAAAATGATACCATGAAATGTTAAGTATAATCTTTAATTCATCTCATGTCATACATTAGTATTTCTATTTGTAAAGTAACTCAAAGCCCTTCAGTTTGCATCTGCATAATATATGTAAAATTTGAATTTGTCTTATACAAAAATGAAATAGCTCAAGGTTACCAAAGTTGTTACACTCATTAAATAAAAAACCTTAAAGGTACATCTCAGAATATTTAATTGAATTTCAGTGAATGAATTAATAATGGAGCCAATATATCAATCATAATGGTAAAAAGAAAGGAGATGCAGTAACCTAATTAATAATCCAAGTCAAATATTCATCTTTAGAAGCGACAAAATGTAACTATTGGCTCTGGATTGAATCCAGACACTTTTTAAACATTTGACAATTTTTACTGGCACATTAAAGCAGTCATTATTTACTGTAAATAAATTTATACATGTGTTTAGTAAGCTTTTTATTTCCAATGAATGTGTTTTATTTGTGCACGTCTTTTGGACAACTTTCAGATCTGCATTAACTAATTATTTCATAGTCTAGGCAATGATTTTCTGGCCAAATCATCAATATGTGCAGTATTATGTATCAACTTATAAATAATGCAGTTAAAGCTCTTTAGGAATTATGGAGGCAGAACTGTGTGAAGGCTGAAAAGTTGAAATCACCTTGTCCAAACTAGGAGAGATTGGGAGTTTGATTTTCTATTAGCTAATTAAATGCATTTTTGTAATAAAATAAAAAATAATAAAACCAAAATAACGGCTATGTTTTCGAAGCTGAAAGAGTATTCTCTTAACAGCTTTAATTAAATTTGAAAATCCAGAAAAAGGCTTTTTATTTCTAGAAAGATTTTTCTTTTTTCCTTAATGTTTCTTTGATAATTTCATGATATATAGGCATACTTCCATAATTTTTCAAAATAAAGCCATAATATGTATATAATGGATATATATGTGGGTATATAATCTGCATACTTCATTCATGTGTGTACGTTTATGCACATATATAAAGTATATAAAGTATACATATATAAAGTATATATTTATATAATTATATTTTTTATTTATATAATTATATGCTTACACATTCAAATTTAAGTAATTTGGAGACATATGTATACAAATAAACCTATGTATTTTTTGTTTGCTTTCTGTATCTTCTTTTATCTTCCCTAAATGGTATTTCTGAAAATCATGCAAAACCACAAGTACAAAGATAGAGTATTTTTATGTCTGCCACTATTTTATGGTATGGAGGACCATAATTATTTATATAATTATATATTTATATTATTATATTTATATATAAAGTATATATTTATATATACTTTATAGTAAGACAATTATTTTCATTTTTTGGTCATTTTGTTTGGGTTTTCCCTCTACTTCCCTTTCCCCTCCAACCTTATCTGACTGTGGCTCCAACACAAGCTGTCCATGTTAATTTTTAAACATTCTTTTATCCTTATTAGCTTTGAGTAAATGTATTTAATTAAAATAAAAAATTTTCATAGAAATTATAAATTCAAATTAATATTGCATCAAATTTGAAAGAATTTTTTGTGATGTGGTATATTCCAGTTATAATGGCAACATATTTTATAAATATTTTAATATTTTTATTATGCTTACATATTCAAATTAAAGTAATTTGGAGACATATGTATACAAATAAACCTATATATTTTTTGTTTGCTTTCTGTATCTTCTTTTATCTTCCCTCAACGGTATTTCAGAAAATCATGCAAAACCACGAGTACAAAGATAGTGTATTTTTATGTCTGCCACTATTTTATGGTATGGAGGACCATGATATGATCCACCATGACAGTTATTTAGTTTAGTTTAGTTGTCATCATAAAAACAAATACTGCACTAAAGTTCCCAAACATGCATCTTACTAATTGTTTTTTATTAATTTTAATGCGTAGGGGACAGATTTTCAAGGAGTGGAATTACTAGGTTTAAATGTATAGGGATTTTTTAGTCTGTGAAGATTTGCTGTATTCATTTGCTTTTCACCAGCAATGTAGGACTAGGTTTTGCTCACTTTTTAATACAGTAGTAGATTCTAAAGATTTTTTGGTGTGTGTGTGTGTGTGTGTGTTGGTTGTTACTGTGGATTTTTTGTTGTTGCTGCTTTTGGTTTTTGTTTTCGTTTTTTGCTTTACAGTTTAAGATAAGGAATTATTTTAAACTGAGGTACGTTTCATTGACTAATGTCAATGTAGGCAGTTTTTAAACATGATTTGTTACTTGGATTTGATCTTTTTTAAAATCCCCTACTAAAATATTTACATATATGTATTAGATTTTTTCTTATTATTTTGTAAAAGCTCACTACATGTTATAAATACTTTACTAATCTTGTGTATTGCTATTTTTTTTCCCAAAATCTATTGACTGTATATTGATGTTATCTATGGGGCCTTTTGCTTTGGAATACGTTTAATTCTGATAGTTTTTAATGTGTGTGTGCGTGTGTGCATGTGTGTGTGTACACATAGGTTCTCTCTGTCTTTCTAAATGATCCCTCTCTTTAGATACATAATAGCTAGATAGATGATAGATATAGAAATATAGATAGGTAAAGATAAACAGATAGATGGATAGATATATACATACATACATACATAGAGATCATCTAAGTTACTAAGTTACTAGACTTGATTAAGAATTTCTCCCCTGCTCCTAAATTATACACAGCTTCTTCTAGATGTTTTTGCAATAGGTTAACTCTTATTTGTTTACATATATATATTTAGACCATCAGGAAAATATTTTTCCACATGATACAAAATAAAAATTGTATTTTACTTTCTTCCACATGCATAGCTATTTGTGCAAGCACCATTTATTAAATGACATTTTTTCCATTTTTACTTTTCCCTTTTAAAATGTTAACACTATACTTATGCTGAGATCTATTCTTTAATTATTTGTCATTGATCTACATATCAATTTCTATAACAACACTATACTAATTCTAGAATGCTAGCTTTGTAATACTTCCATATCATGTTATTGTGACATGCCCTTTTTCACTCTTCTTTTTTTTTTTTTTGGATGGGTGGGGAATGGAGTCTGACTCTGTGGCCCAGGATGGAGTGCAGTGGCGTGATCTCGGCTCACTGCAACCTCCGGCTCCTAGGTTCAAGCAATTCTCTGCCTCATCCTCCTGAGTAGCGGGGATTACAGGCTCCTGCCACCACGCCTGGCTAGTTTTTTTGTATTTTTAGTAGAGACGGGGTTTCACCATCTTGGCCAAGCTGGTCTTGAACTCCTGACCTCGTGATCCACCCGCCTCAGCCTCCCAAAGTGCTGGGATTACAGGTGTGAGCCATCGTGCCCGGTCCACTTTTCTTTTTAGAGTTTAAAGTGACTTTGGCAATTCTTCAGGTAGAAGCAGGTAATAGGCATAATCTAGAAGTGAAGAACAACATTATTTTTTTCCTTATTAACCTGAGGTAATTTATTTGACTAAAATAAAAAGTTTTCATAGAGATTCTAAATTCAAGTTAATATTGTATCACATTTGAGAGAATTTTTTTATGGTATTGTATATTCCAGTTATAATGGCAGCATGTCTTTCTATTTGATATTGCCTCGTTTTATTTAATAAGAGTTTACAGTTTTCTTTATCCATTTAAAATTCTTCTTATCTCATTTATTCTTAATTATTTTATAATGATCCCTATGGTACAGGTACCATTTTATCTAAATTCACTTCCTGGCATTTATTGCTAGATTAGGAAAAAAATGCAAAACCTTTTTTTCCTTACATTTATTTATAAACAGTGTACACTTTCTATGTAAAGAAATGTCTTGTTAACAACAATTATTTTCTTCACGTTGTTGATTTAATGAATTGTATTGATAATTTTTCTAAAACTTAATTGGCTTTCTATAATTTAAATAAAGCAACCTGATCCACTATTGTGGCTCCTGTGATTTTGCTTAATCTACTTAGTATTTTATGTGGAATATTTTTTTCGGATAAGAATATCATTTTAATCATTCTAAACTTTTAGTATGAACATTGTTTTAGCTTACTAAAATGGATTGAATAATTTTTTTGTATTGATTTGGTATAACACAGTTTAAATACAATTAAAATTATATTTTTTATAATGTGCTGAAATTCAGATGTAACATTCTAGTTTGGGTAATCTTTACAATGATAGGTCTTAAATAATCCTCTAATCTCTTCTAGTAATTGGACTGCTTGCATTTTCTACTAATTCTTTGGCCAAACTCATATTTCAGATTTTACTGAGGAAAGCATCTGTTATCTCCAGACTTTCAATAATTTTTCATGATGTTATATGTAATAATTACTTCATTATGTTTATGTTTCTAATTTTTTCTTGTTTCGTAAATTTTTTCTGTCTCGTTTTTGTCTTATTCAAAATGTATGCATAATTAGTGATTTCATGTATCTTTTCAAAATTGCAAATTTGGGTTTTCTTTCTATAGCAGTAGTTTTTTACATTTTTTTCTAGTTATTGTTTTCTTGTGGATTTTTTTCTAATTTCCTAAAGTCAAAGAGTAAAGTCATATAAGGATACATATTTCTTCTTGAATTCAATTTCTAATTAATTTATATTTTTCAATGAATCATTTCTTTTTTGTTGGTAACTGATAAGTTATCTATCTCTGTAAACATTTTATCATCTCTTTATAGTGAAAACATTCAAAATCTTCTATCTTAAAATAAACACTACGTTGTTAATTGCTACAGTCACACTACTGTGTAACAGAATACCAGGACTTACTCTTTCAGTCTAACTGTAACTTTGTACCCATCGATCAACCTCTACCTGTATCCCTGTTTCCTTCCCACATTCCCTCAGTCTCTATTCTACTCTTTTTTTCTATAAAATCAACAGTTTTAGATTCCTTGTATGAGTGAGATCATGCAGTTTGTCTTTCTGTGACTGGTTTATTTAACATAACATAATGTTCCACACGTTCATTCATGTCCCCGCTAATAACGGGATTTCATTCCGTTTTATGGCTAAAGAGTATTCCATTGTATATGTATACCACGTTTGTTATCAATTCACCTGTAGATTGGCATTTAGATTGATTCCATATCTTGGCTATGGTAAATAGTGCTGAAATAAAAATGAGGATGCAGATGTCTCTTCAACATACTGATTTCATTTCTTTTGGATATACACCCAGTAACAGGATTGTGGGATCATATGGTAGTTCTATTTTTATTTTTTGGAGGAACAACCATCCTGTTTTCCATAATGGCTGAACTAATTTACATTCACATTAACAGTGTGTAAAAGTTCCTTTTTTTCTACATCTTCACCAGCATTTGTTAATTTTTGTCTTTCTGATTAGTTATTCTAACTGCAGTGAAGTGATTTCTCATTATGGCTTTGATTTACATTTCCCTGATCATTAGTTACGTTGAGCATTTTTCACATATCTGCTGTATGTCTTTTAAAAAATGTCTAACCAGATCTTTTGCTCATTTTTAATTGGATTATTTAATTTTGGCTATTGAATTGTTTGAATTCCTTATATATTCTGAATATGAACCTCTGGTCAGAAGTGTAGTGTAGTTTGCAAATACTTTCTCCTATTCCGTAGGTGGTCTCTTCTCTTCAGTGATTCTTTCCTCTTGCTGTGCAGAAGTTTCTCAAATTGATGCAATTTCATCAACCTAAAAAGACTTTGCTTTTGTTTTGTTTTGTTTTGTTGCCTATGCTTTTGAAATCTTATTCAAACAAATATTTGCCCAGTCCAATTTTATGGAGTGTTTATCCTGTGTTTTATTCTAGTAGTTTCATAGTTTCAGGTCTTAAACTTAAATCTTTACCTTGTTTAGAGTTGATTTTATATATCTTGAGAGATAACGGTATAGTTTTTTGTTTTTTTTTTTTTTTCTTCTGCATGTGGTTATCCAGTAATCTCAGCACCACTTATTGAAGACATTTTCTTTTTCCCCAGTGTGTGTTTTTGAGGTTTTTGTCAAAAATCAATTGGGTGTAAAAACATGGATTTATTTCTGCCTTCTGTATTTTGTTCCGTTTGTCTATACGTCTGTTTTTATGCCAGTATTATCCTATTTTGCCTACTAGAGCTTTGTACTATATTTTGAAATCAGGAAATGTGATACCTTCAGCTTTGTTCTTTTTGCTCAAGATTACTTTGGTTATCTGGGATATTTTGCATTTCCTATACATTTTAAGGATGCTTTTTCTATTTCTGTAAAGGATTTCATGAGTATTTTGATAGAGATTACATTGAATCTATATATCAGTTTGGATAGTATGGGCATTTTGACAATATTGATTCTTCCAAGTTATGAATATGATATGTTTTCATTTATTTGTGTCCTCTTCAATTTCTTTCATCATTGTTTTATAGTTTTCAATTGTAGAGATTTGTCTCCTTGATTAAATTTTCCAAGACATTTTATTTATTTATTTTGTGGAGCTATGCAAAATGGAATTACTTTCCTAATTTGTCTTTCAAATAGTTTGTTATTGGCATATAGAAATATTACTAATGTTTATGTGTTAATTTTTTTAACCACAACTATACTAAATTCATTTATTCTAACAGCTTTTTGGTACAGTCTTTAGGGATATATATATATTTACATATTTTTATATATTATATATATATTCATGTCTTCTGAAAATAGGGAGAATTTGACTTCCTTCCTTTCAGTTTAGATGTCCTTTATTTTTTATTTATATTTTGAAGCTATGATAAATAGAATTGCTTTCTTAATTTGTCTTTCAGATAGTCTGTTATTGGCATATAGATATATTATTAATGTTTGTATGTTAATTTTTTAACCTGCAACTTTACTAAATTCATTTATTCTAAGAGCTTTTTGGTGGAGTCTTCTGGGACTGTTACTGGGTGTATATCCAAAATATATATATAATTATATACATAAAATATATATATAATTATTATATATTATTATATATATATATTTTATGTATATTCATATCATCTGAAAATAGGGAGAATTTTTTTTCTTTCCAGTTTTGATGTCCTTTATTTCTTTCTCTTGTTTAATCACTCTAGGTAGAACTAGGTAGAATTTCCAGTATTATGTTGAATGAAAGTGATAAAAGTGGACATTCTTGACTTGTTCCAGATCTTAGAAGAAAAGCTTTCACCTTTTAGCTGTGGGTTGATCATATATAGCCTTTATTGTGTTGAAGTTTGTTTCTTCTGTACTCAGTTTGTTGAGAGCTTTTACATGAAGGAATATTGAATTTTATTGAATTATTTTCAGCATCTGTTGGAATAATAAAATGATTTTTGTCCTTTATTCTGATAGTGTGAGGCATCAGTTATTGATTTACATATGCTGAACTCTCTTTGTTTCCCTGAGATGGAATTCCACTTAATCATGGTGAACGATCTTTTAAGTGTGTTGAATTTGATTTGCTAGTATTGTGCTGAGGATTTTTGCTTTTGTGTTAATCAGAGATATCGCCCTATGGTTCTCTGTGTTTGTTGTGTCTTTGTCTGGTTTTAGTATCAGCGTAATGCTAACTTCATAGAAATAGTTTGGAAGTATTTCCTCCTCTTCCTATTCTTATAATAGCTTGGATATAATTGATATTAGTTGTTTTAAAATGTTTAGTACAGTTCAGCAGTGAAGCCATAAGGTTCTAGGCTTTTTTTGATATCAGTCTTTTTATTACTGCTTTGATCTAGTTACTTACTACTGGTCTGTTCAGGTGTTCCACTTCTTTATGATTCAATCTTGGTAAATTGCATGCGTCTGCGATTTAACCCATTTCTTCTAGGTTTTCCAATTTGTTAGAGGATAGTTTTTCCTAGTAGTGTCTTATTATCCTTTTTATTTTTGTGGTATCAATTGTAATGTCTCTTTTTGTGTCTCTGATATTATTTTAGTTTTTTTTTTTTTAAACTAGAAGTTTATCAATGTTATCTTTTCAAAAAAACAGGCTTTTTGTTTTGTTCATCTGTTGTATTTTTTTTTCTCTGTTGTGTTTATTTCTGCTCTGATCTTTGTGGGGTTCTTTTTTGTTCCTTATAGTTATTTCAAATTCAGATTATTTTTATTTTTCTTGTTCCTTCATGTGTAATGTTAGGTTGTTTATTTGAGACCTTTGGTCTTTTGATGTAGGCATTAATTGCTATGAACTTCCTTCTCAGAACTGCTTCTACTGTATCTCATACCTGTTTGTATGATTTGTATCCATAGTATTGCTTTCTACATATTATAGTATCACATCTCTTTCCTATCAGCATACAAACTTTATCTGAAATGTGTTTATTTACAAATTGTGCTATGCTTTCTTCACATTTCTATTTATATGTGAAACAGGGAAAACAGTCTGCAAAATAACCATATTTTGGACATTTTAGAGTTTTTTGGTGTGTGTGCCAATACATTGTCTGTAGATATTTCCTCACAGACATCCAAATAAATGTGGCAAAATAGATGACAGATTAGTAGGCAGATAGGTAAGAAGGTATATAATTATGCAGTTTCTCAATACTCTTACTTAAATTTGCTCTGCGGAATTCATTCACTTTCAAAAGAGTGATATTTTACTCTTTCCATAACTACACCTTTAACAGGTTATCATGGTATTTCTTTTAGTTTTGTTTTGCATGTTTTGTTGCTATGATATTTGTTGTCTCACAAAAGTGAGCTTTTTTTATTTAATGATGTTACTTTTTATATTTCTTCACAATTTTGAAAAGAAATTTCAATTTATGTGCCATTAATATTGCGATCTTTGCTTCCTTTTCTTTCATTTTCTTTGTGAATCTTTAGTGGGTTGATTTTTATGTTTTCCTCTCTTTTTAAAATAAGCTATTATTGTTCTTGCCTCACCTTCCAGATTGTAGTGCTGCTTTGAGAACTCAGGTGACAGCCTGATTTCCTTTTTTTAAGATATATATATTTTTTAATCTTGACACATATGATAATATTCTATTCATGTTAGAATTCAGGAATTCTACAAGTATATGACCAGTCATTTTATATATCCAACCCAGTAAGACCCTTTAAAACACAGGATCAATCATCTTTGCAGCTCATGAATGAAAAAGTTTTCTTGGACATTTATCATTCTTAAGTCTAGAAAATCTCAGAACTGTAGTTTAACGTCAATAAGCATTTTTAAGCAAAAAAGACAAAGATAATCTAAATTACACATGGAAGTTTTTGAAAAGTATTAGGGATGACAGTTGTGACTTAATTCTTTTAGATGGAATGCAAAGTAAGATAAGTAAGATAATACTAAGGACAAATATAAAGACAAAGTGAGAAAAAAATTAAAAAGAAATGTAAATTTTTGTCATAATATATTGTCTAAGGTCTAGGAAGAAAACTCAGGTTTTCTTCATTTTGTTAACTTGTCTTCTAAATATAGACCATGAATTTAGTATGAAATAAATCCAGTTTATGTTATATAATTAGGAAAAAGTGAGTATGACAACATATAATTATTATCTGAAGAACATGAAGGAAATTCAAAGGTTTACCATATAAGCAAAAAAAGGTATGTGCATTCTAAGCTTGAATTTTGAGATGTCAAATAATTTTCAAACCAATTGGAAATCCATTTGGATGGGTAGATAGTACATAGATAATACATAGATAGGTAGGTAGGTAGATAGATAGATAGATAGATAGATCAATAGATAGAATTTATAGATGGTATGAGGAGAAGGGTTTGGAAGATTGTAAGATTGAAAAAGTAAGTTTGGAGTGGTTTGGTTCATATTTATCTTAAGATTATAATTATTTGGTTAAATCACTTAATCAATTTGACAGAAGATTTAAAGTATACCCCACACACAAAATTGCGATTGTTTATTTTATGAAAAATGTTCACAAAGTGGAATTTTTTTCCTGAAGCAATTGTATTTTGTCAGGTTTTCACTGAATTCTTCTTCACTCATTCAGATATATTTGACAGCTTATGACAAAAACCAGTGAAGAATCCTTAAAAATCATCAAACTGATGCTATTTTTAGTGAGTCATTTTTTAAAAAAAAAATTGTATGATTCTCATTCAGCTCATAATTAAATTTTATTCTCAAATGCTACAGCAAACCTTGTAGATTGATTACTCATTACTGCAAAAATTACATCTGAAATATGATAATTTTTTCTGTAATGATTTACTTATGTGATTTAGTTAATGATTTAGTTTAGTTCTGTAATGATTTAAAAGCATAAATGTACCTGACCTATGTAAATCTTCTGGGTGTTCCAAATCCTTTTGCCTCAGTTCGTAGTATGATTGCCAGTAGTATTCATGAATGTAGTGTATGTGTGTATGTACATAGAAAGAGAGAGAGATGAGGAATAGAATTATTTTAATACGATGAATGCATTCTAGATATTTTGCGATCTCGACTCATTGCAAGCTCCGCCTTCCGGGTTCACTCCATTCTCCTGCCTCAGCATCCCGAGTAGATGGGACTACAGGCACCCACCACTACACCCGGCTAATTTTTTTTTGTATTTTTAATAGAGATGGGGGTTTCCCCGTGTTAGCCAGGATGGTCTTGATCTCCTAACTTCGTGATCCACCTGTCTCGATATTCCTTTATATTCTCGTCTGTTATTTTGGAAATATATATATATATATATTTTTACACATATCTAACATATATATAATATGTATGTTATATATACAACATATATATATTTTACACATATCTCAACGAGCCAATATTTGTGAATATATTTTTACATGTGTATGATGAATCTGTTTAGATTACTTTTTTATTCCAAATCAATTACTCACATTTTAAACAGAGCAGGAAAATAAGTTCTTATTGCTGAAAGATAAAACTAAACACAAATAATTTTAAAAAATGATGTAATCAGTAGGATCTATAATTTTGGAGAAAACAATTCCAATTAATGAAATAATCATCTAACCTAACAATGGTAATGTGTGTGTATGTATATATATACAATATAAAATGTATATATTATACATATTATATATAATGTATATATTGTATATAATGTATTTATATAATGTGTAGCTATACACACATGCACGTGTAAATTTTAAAATGTAATTTCTATTCTGTTAATTCATCATTATTGTATATATTACATATTTAATATTACATAGTTAGAAATTATATAATTTTAAACATTTTATCCTGACTTTAAAATTTTTATTTATTCTAAAGATTTTTTCCTTTTTCTATGGTATCCAGTGATTGTTTTACATCTACATTTTTGGGAACCTCATCTGACTATAATAAAATCTTTCAGAACAATTATGAATACCCTCTGTTAAGCTTGTTTGTGACATTTAGAAATGCCAACTTTGACCTTGTAATGAGGAAACCTTTGTGTTATTTTGAATAAATGTTATCAGCAGAAAAATCATTAGTTCTCTGTATTCTAAACACAGAGCTTAGTTCTGTGTTGGCAATTATATAGTCTCAGCAAATCTTTCATGGACTTCAAAACATTACCAAATATTAGATTGATGGACAAAACTTCAAATTCCAGCTTTGTAATTTTCCACATATGTGCTTTATTTGATCCCAAAAGCTATCAGTGTTATTTATTGTATATACTGGTCATTGCAAACAATTATACCAAGTTTGCAAGATTCTTTCTACAATTAAATGAGTATTGTGTGTAGAAATAGATGCACAATGCATTGTACCTTGTATTAGTATTAGTGTGCTTTGCTAAAATTACAGTCAGAATTAAATTTAGCGGTAGGGTCTAATCTCAAGATATCTATGCAGTTATCTTTTTACTTTAACTTGGAGAATTTAGAGCATCAAGTAATTCTTAAACAATCAAAACTGGCAAAAGCATTCTCCCTCTCTTGCTTTCTCATCCTTGGCAGGTATTTACTTTTATCCAGCTATGTATACATTCATTGGTTTGAGATAACAGAAAATCCGTTCTCTCAAAATTTGCTTTTCTCTCATGACACGGGGCTCAAATAGAGGAAAGCGTAAAGGAAATCATAGGTCTTCCTTAGTTATCAATGTCTTTTTCTTAACGATAAGATATGTGCTTTAAAAAATTATCATAATATTACTTTAGATATGATTTGTTAAATATCTGTTTATAGTCTCAGCAAGATTCACTATTATTTTACCTTAAATAAGTAAATCTTATCAGTTTTCTTTTCAAATTACAACAGTGATATAATTTGTGTATTTGTCCCCACCCAAATCTCATATTGAATTGTAAATCTCTAGTATTCGAGATGGGGCCTCATGAGAGATGACTGGATCATAGAAGTGGATTTCTCATAAATGGTTTAGCACCATCTCCTTGGTGCTGTCCTTGCCAAAGTGAATTGTCACAAGATCTTGCTATTTAAAAGTGTGTAGCACCTCTCTCTGCCTGGCTCCCATCTCTGTTCCTGCTTCATCTTCCATCCTGATTAAAAGCTTCCTGATTCCTCCCCAGAAGCAGATGCCAGCTCTATGCTTCCTGTACAGCCTACAGAACCTTAAGGCAATTAGACCTCTTTACTTATAAATGACCTAATCTCAAGTATTTCTTTATAGGAATGCAAGAACGGTTTAACGAAAACAGAAAAACATGCTTGTCTCCTTATATGAGGTATATAAAATAGTCAAACTTAGAGTCAGAGAGTAGAATGGTGGTTACCAGAGGCTGGGGAGAGAAGAAAATAAGAAATTGCTAATTAATGGGCGTAAAGTATCAGTTATCTAAGATGCATAAATTCTAGAGATTTGCTGTAATACCTTGGCCCTATAGTTAACAGTAATGTATTGTACCCTTAAAATTTTGCAAAGCTATAATTTTCCTAATGATTACCACTTGCCTCTCAAAATATGAGGTAGTCAGTTTGGCAAAGTTTGTATGTATCCTGCCATATACTGCTATATCTTTCCACTTATTTGTGTGTATTTGTACAAGCATCTGTATGGATACACACCAGCTTACTTTTCTACTTTTATCTAATTGTAAGCATACTATAAGCCACATGTTTGCAATTTGCTTTGTATCACGACTTATGCATGTAATGCACTGTTTTTGAAGCTGTTTCAGGTTTATGTGTATTTCTGTTACTAATATTTTATTTTCTGATTCATAAGTGCCATACATTTTTATAAAATGTACTTTTGAATATTTTGGAAGTACTGTACTATTGTGAATTTTTAACTATCTTGAGATGCTCATTGTTATGATTGGAAAAATCCATTAGTTTTGTATATTTATCTTATGTTCAACTACCTTATCAGATTTTTTTATTGTCATTTTAATCTAAAACTTTTTGAATTTTCTATAAATCAAATTGTCAGAAAAAAAGCATATTTTTTTCTTAAGGACATGGTTGAAACATATGTTAATAGCAGACATCCCTGTGTGTTCCTGATTTAAAATAAAAATATTTGTTTTTCCTATATTAGAGTAAGATTTTCTGTTGCTTTTTCATAAATACTTTTTATCACATTTAAGAAAATTTTTTGTTTTTATTTATCTTTACATGTTTATAATTAGTAATGGCTGTTGAATTTTTCTAAACAATTTTTATAGTTTCTACCATGATTATAAGTTTTCTCTCTTAATTTTTATACAATAAAATATTTTATGTGTGTGAATGCAAAAGTTTACAGAATCAATAAAGGTTAGCAAAATTTGACTGTAGTATATAGATTTGCAAAACTTCTGTTAGCTATGAATGTGTGTGTGTGTGTGTGTGTGTGTAGGCTTAATTAATTTATTTCTTTTGCTCCTCTTTCTTAAACCACAAAATTATGTCTTTGGAATTTTTATCACTTTTCCTAAAACATTATTTTATTTGTTGAAAACTATTTGAAAACATGCAGCTAAAAATATTCAGTTAAATTTCTAGCTGTATTTGCTGTTTATCAATTCCTTTGAAATTAAGTTATTTAAAAATATATATTCTTAAAAGAGTAAACCCTTTTTTATCCCAATAACTCTTAAATTAGTTAATTCAATTTTGGTGGGATGACATAAATTATTTGAATGATTAGTGAGCTTTTTGAATGAGCATTGTGATTTTAAACTATTCATTAATACAAAAATATAAGTGAATGATGCTGACATAATATACTTCTATGGTAATTTCAGTTGTTTATTTTGTGTCTTTAGTCTTGCTGTTACATAACATTATAAAGAACTACAGTTTACAAACTTGAAATGCTGGAAACATAAAACATAGAAATGACCTTTATTACCATACAATTTAATGATAATTATGTACTCTGCACTAGTTGGCATGATTTACATATGCTATGAATTATTTTCTATATAATCCAACAACTTGACCAACACTCAGTTATTACATCTTTCTTACATAAATAGGAAAAAATGTTATGCTTACCCATTAATTCAGAAAAAAATTAATATGCTAAAAATAGAATTCTTAATCAGTTTTCATTTTTATGATCATATTGGGCAAATATATGTAAATTAAAATTTATGAAATTATAAGAGCTACTTGAATGTATTATAAATTCATTGACTAAAGTAATTTCTGACACATATAAAATAATCAAATAAGATGAAAATAAGGTCCATGAAGTCAGAGTGCTTTCTTTCTTTTCACTATGGCTGCACTCCCATTACCTAGTACCACATCTGACACATAATTGTTTGTTCAATGAATGAATCTATAAATAAATATGGGCTACATCCTCATTCATTAAAAGATTGAATGAATAGAAAATCAAATTGAATGTCTGGATTTAAAAAGCATTTTTAAGGAACATTTTCAATAATATCATTATAGAAAGTCTGTAGTAAGTTTTTGCAGTGTTTTCCTGCTACATGTCAATAATTTAGATTAATGAATTGAGCCAAACAGAAATTTTATTGCAGTCCTAATGTATTTTATTATCTTAATTTATTTTTTATTCATTAGGTATAGTAAGAACTGTTACTCAGATTTAATTTCTTTAGAATTTGATATGATCTTCTTACATTACTCAGGAGTCCTAGACTTTTCTATGATATAGTAATTAGTCCCCACCCAAATCGCCCCTTGAATTGTAATAATCCTCATGTGTCAAGGATGGGGAAAGGTGAAGATAATTGAATCATGAAGGTGGTTTTCTCCATACTGTTCTCATGGTAGTGATTAAGTCTTATGAGATCTTTTGGTTTCATAAATGGGAGTTTCTCCTGGACAAGATCTCTTGCCTGCCATCATGTAAGATATGCCTTTGCTCCTCTTTTAACTTTTGCCATGATTTTAAGGCTTTCTCGGCTATATAGAACTGTGAGTCCATTAAACCTCTTTTCCTCTAAAAATTACCCAGTCTTTGGTATATCTTAATTAGCAGCATGAGAATGGACTAATACAATTGGCATGAATATTTAGATATAGATAAAAATGAATAGATATAGCTCTGGGCTTTCACCGTTAAAGTGCTGTATCTCAACTACTTTCAAATACCTTGATAATTCCATTTAAATCCAGTAGCTTTCAAAATTTGTACTTTGAAGACTGAAGACTGGCAAAATTAGTAATAATTGACACAATTAATTAAATATGAGCTACTGCTATGGTTTGAATGTCCCTCCAAAACTCATGTTGAAACTTAATCCCCAATGTGACAGTATTGAGAGGCAGGGCTTTTAAGAGGTGACTGAAACACAAGGGTTCTGAAACTGTCCCCCCAAAAAACTTTACAAAATTGATAAAGGGAAAACAAAACAATATTTAACTAGGCTTGCAGTGTAATTAGCAGTAACCGTTAAGCCAGATTTCCCTTTGACCCACTTTCTTGTAGCTGGTAGTTGCTTACTACCCTAGGAAAGCAGCCCTTGTCACAAGATTCCTTGCTCTTTTTCTGTTCAATACATAAAATCTAAGATGTTGTGGGATGATAAGTTTTCTGTTGAATTTCTCCTTTAGGTTCTGTATACCAATAAATTTACCTATGCCAGCTGATCTGAAGAGCCCAGAAGAAAACTGACTCATGGAAGAATATAGCATCCACATCCTGATGGTTTCATCCCCTCTACCATGACCAACTGACAACCCCAATCTTCCAGTCCCTTGCCCTGAACGGTCCCCTTAAACACTCTTGCTCAGAAGGCATAAGAATGATATAATGGACTTTGGAGATAGGGGTATGGTGGGAGGAAAATGAGTAATAAAAGACTATGTACTATATACCGTGTAAACTGCTCAGGTGACTGGTACACAAAAATCTCAGGAATCATCACTAAATAACATCTATGTGATCAAAAACCACCTGTACCCCAAAATCTATTGAAATTTTAAATTAAAAAAAATTGTTGCCCAGAACCTCTTAGCAAAATGGATTTGAGGCTTGAGAATTGTTCCCATTTCCTTGTTTGGCACCTTGTGATCATTAAACTCTTTCTCGACAGCAAACTCCACTAACAGTGTATTGGTCTGTTGCTACACATCAAGCATATTAACCTGGCATCCCTGATACAATTCTAACCTCATGAACTAATTAATTCATCTATTGGTTAATGGAAAAATTGGTTCATAGAATAATGGGTCATGATGGAGATGAACTGGTAGCATTATAAGAAGAGAATGAGAGTGTTTAACCAGTACATGAGCACAACCAGCCCCCTTGCCATGGGATGCCCTGTGCTGCCTTGGGACTCTATAGTGTCTCTGCAAGCAAGAAGACTATCACCAGATGTGGCCCCTTGAGCGTGGACTTCTCAGCCTTCATAACTGTATGAAATACGCTCTTTTCTTTATAAATTACCCAGTTCTAGATTTTCTGTTATAATCAACAGAAATGGACTAAGCCACTATATCTCATATAAAATCACAAAACATATTTCAGACATTTCACCTGTATTTAATATTATCTCATTAGCACCACAAAATTCTCTAATGTAGACAATGTATCCTTTTACTCATAGAGTAAAATACAAACACATGCACTTCTGAATCCATAGCAACTTGATTCCCGTGGTCAAATAGCTAATGTGACTCTACTGTACCTAATGAAAAACTAATAATAACTTGAAAAATTAATATAATTTTGGAATTATGCTAAGTGTTTTAACTCTCACTGTCTCAGCCTCTCAATTAATATTAATACAAACTCAGGTGTTATTTAACTCCATTGTTCATGGTCTCAACAATTAAGCTGCTTTATGACACAGGCAGAATTAGAGCCTCACTCCTTTCACTGTAAAGTTCATACTTGTTTCAGGATACAGGATAGATTTAAACATCCTGTTCATGACCTCACACTTAGATGTCAAGTGTGAAATCCAGAAGTACAACTGGATAAGATATTATAGAAATTACATGTTTTATATTATATTGCATAGAGCAATTAATTTAAAATACCTACATCAAGAATTATTTACTCACGTTAATAAACTCTAGGAACTAGATGTCAATTCAGGTTTAAATAAGTCTATTAGGTTATTCAGCATATGTTTCTTTTATTTAGATTTTGTTTGGGGGAAAACTATTCTTATTTCCTTTCATAAATACTTTTGAGTTTCTTTTTTTCTGGTTGAATAACACAAAAGAATAAATGTAAGTTTTGCTAGTGAATGATTCTATTATCTTGTTTTACTTTAAGTGCAAATTTCATAAAAGGCTCTTGCTAGGAAAATGAAATTAATCACTCCCATTAATCTCTGGAAATTAAAGATCTTCAAGAAGAGAGTAAAAATTTTGGAGCTCATAAGAAAGTTTGAAATTTGCTTTAAATGTAATTCTCTTAAAACTAATGTATTTCAACTGCTGATAGTCAGGTTAATATTATTATGGGTTTCCTTGACTTACAATACAATATTTATCCTTCATACACATTTTTCTACCTACTTAGTTATCAAAACTGAATTATAATACAGGAAAAATGTTTTTAAATATTTTACCAAGAATACCTGAAAATGTCACTCAAATGTTTGAATGTTTCTTGTGAAAACAGTTCTTATTTGGGTGTGAGGATAAAACTTTTGATTGCTAATAACTCATTTTTATATGCCAATTGCTTCGCAGTCTAGAATTATGACAGAAATTTTTAGTAAAATATCATCTTGCAAAATGTAGATTCGCCATTTTAAACACACACACAAAAAATAAAATTGCATGTTTCTCCCAGAAAATACAATGTTTACAGTGGAAATCATAATTCAACTCATGTTGACTATTTGTCTAGTAGAAAAAAAATCAAAAATCGAAAAACACTTGAAGCACTACTTGAATGCTGTAAGCAAACTTTATGGAAAAAACAACAGATTTGTATCCCAGTGAGTATATCACAGACACCTGGGGAAATTTTTCAAAGGAAATATATCCAGAAACCGAAAATGCTTTGGCTTTAGCATGTTATGGAGAAGAACACACACACACACACACACACACACACACACACACACACACACACACCGGCAGTTTGAAAAACAGGGAGAAAACAATGCAAGAAAAGACAAAGAAAACAAGTTTTTCAATTAAAAAATTAATCTGTCATTCTCTGAGAATTGAAATTCTAATAAGTGAAAGGAACTGAGCTAGACATAATGGCAGCTCTGAATGTGCCTGGAATTTAGCTCATGTAGTGTTTGAATAGTCAAAATTTCTGGAGAAAGTGCTTAACATTCATTGCTGATTTCTTTCTTTTTTCATAAATGACCTTAATGTGAGAAGAGGCAGTCTAGTGGAAAGGATACGGAGATTGGAGTGTATGGGATTGAATTATATCCCTGAAAATCTTGGACAAATTTTAGCTTCTCTGTTTATGTTTCCCCATGTCTCTAAATCCTCGTAGTTCCAGGCTTTGCTAGAGGTAAAATAATAACAAAAATAAAAACCAATTGGACATTTAATAAAATGCTATCAGCATATACAAAAATTTGATTGTAGTGAAAGAACTTCAGTCAAGTCTTTAGCCTTTGGTTAATCACTAATTAATACGTTGCTCATTGTAAACATCATGACACTTCACTTTTCGGCATCTTAAATTTTCTATTTCTGAAAATTGGAATTTGGAGTAAGTTGATTATACTTAACCAGGAATAAGAACCAAATCACTAATAAAATTTTTCAACATGCCCCCCCACCTCCCTTCTCTCTCAAAAAGTCATAGAAGTTATGTTCATTAATTCGGACTGGGTGGGATTTGGATATACATACACTTCGAAAAAATTCCCCAGGTGTGTCTGATATACTCACTGGGCTATGTACTTCCTGACTTCTATAAGCTTCTTTTCAGCTCTCAATATTCTATGATGCTGTGGTATTCAAATGTAACTATAGGAAATTCCTTCTGCCCAAAATGGAGTAATTGTGGCAAGATTTATCCCTTCCATCTAAAAAAACACTGGAAAAAGTAAACGTAGAAATATATGCAAAAACATTTTCAATACGTTGTTTATCAACTAACAAAAGACAGTGATCCCCGAAAGATGGAATACAATAAGGTATGACCTAAAATGCTGAAAACTGCCTAGAATGAGTTTCCAGCCAATGGCAAAATGAAGGGGAATTCATAACTTGCAACATATGCAAACATTAATTCAAAATGGATCATAGAACTGAAATATAAAATGTCAAACTAAAAAAGAGATAACTTGTTGTAATATTTGGTTATGATAAGAGTTCTTAGTAAAGCATAATCCAAAAAAAGAATAATTGATAAACTGAACTTTCAAAAAACATTTTTAATAAAATGCAAAAATCAAGCTAGGAAAACATATTCAAACCAGCTATCTGAAACAGTACTTACAGTTTAAATAAGAACACTCAAAATAAAACAATAAGCAAACATCCCTTTTCCAAAATACGTTAGAAGACATTTCAACAAAGAATGGCAAATAAACATGAGTAAAGTTGCATAACACCATCATATCATTAGAAAAATGCAAAACAAAATCACAACATGATACAATTACACTCTTAATAGAATGGCTGAAATTTTAAAAGATTGACCTGAGCAAGCGTTGGTGAAAGTAAAGGGTAAATTGAACTTTGATAAACTAGTAGAAATGCAAAAAGATAACTTTGAAAAAAAGTTAGAAGCTTTTTCAATAATCAAACATTTACCTATTATATGATCCAACAATTTTACTCTGACTTATTTTCCAAAGAAGAATGAAGGCATATTTTCATACAAAGGAATACACATGATGTTCATAGAAGTTTTATCTTTAGTAGCAAAATCCAGAAACACAGAGGTCCAACGACATGGGGATAAATAAACATATTTTGACCCATTTATATGACGAAATACTGTTAACAAGAGAATTGAGTGAATTCATGATAGATACACCATGAATAAATTTCAAAAAATATATATTGAGTGAAATAAGTCAGATAAAAAAGTATGTGTACTAAATTATTAAATGTATATAAAATTCTAGGAATTGCAACAATTGTATAATAATGGAAAATAAGTCAGTGGTTGCCTGGGTAGGAAGGATTTGAAAAGGAAAGACTAAAATATTACAGAAAAGCATGAGAAAACGTTAGGTTTCTCTATGTTCTCTATGTTCTCTATGTTGAACATGTTCTCTGTCTTGATTGTGGTGATGGTTTCATGAGTGAATACATATTTCAAGATATCAAATTATATTCCTCAGTATGATATGTTGGAATATATGCAGAAATAGTATAATATTCACCTTCATGTAAACTGTTTTTTAAATAATGTAAAATTTTCACTCTCACAATTTTTTATCATTTTATCATTTTGTATACTCTAATATACTATACACGTAATATATAACATTGATATACAAAAATATACAAATAATATGTATACACACATATATATCTACTAAGAAATTATATGTATATGCATTTCATTTACTATTTTTATTTCAAGATTCAGGATTTTACAAGGACCAAATATTGCCAGTAGAATTAAGAATAAATTCCTCCACTTAGCTTTTCAATTCTTTCGTAATATGGTTTATGAATTTGTATCCTGTCACTTATGTAAGCTAAACACATGTCTCCAGAATTCTCTTCATTTGGCAATTCCAGGTTAGCTGGGGTCACAGTGGATGATTTGGAAGACTGCAGTCAAGCTGCAGTCATGAATATTGTTACTTACTGACTGCCTTTCTGGTTGGTGTGGGCAACACTAGGGAACACACCTTTTCCAGTTCCCCAGGGTCCCTCTTAAGCTTTCTCAACAACTAGGCCAATGTTTAACTCCTTAACAAAGGATCCTCCCGCAGCCTCCCTTGAGGACTACAGGTTCTAGAACCAGACTCAAAAACAACAGCCTCCTGGAGACTGTTTCACCAACTCCCAAATTACTTAGAGTTAAACCCTTGTGGTTTTGTTTCTCTGACAGGATAGTGAAAGATGCACTGAGGCATTTTTCATTATCCAGTAAGGAATGAGGTTTCCTTCAGTGACGTTAGGCTACAAAACTCTACATTCATTGTATTCAAACATGCCTCTACACCTCTGCTCAAGCTGGTCTGCTTATGTAGAATCAACTCATTCTCCTCCATATAAAGGAATTCACTTTGCTTTTTTAAAGAACGTATTTCAACCTCTTCCTTGAAACTGTTATAGCCTCATTTGTTTTATTATTCTATTTAATAGACCTAATATTTAATTTCAATTATTTGGGATTTAGGTTTGTTTGTCTTCTACATGTGACTGAAAGCTGGAAAAACTTGTATAATTATTTCTGCAATGCTACTAGAAACATAGTGTGTAAGTCAATCAAATTATTTTAAGTATGAATACATATATAAATTCTGTTTCAGATAAAAATTCATTTTCCACTGTAGAAAACAAACAAAAAGGCAACAAAAATGTGATCATTCATACAGGAAAGGTCCCCCAACATAGTCTGGGAGTGGGAAGAGTAAGTGAATGTCTTGAAATTATGAGAAAAAATAACATTGGAAGAAAAACATTAAATTTATACACTTGTTTTCTTTTCTTTTCTTTTTTTAATTATTATTTTATTATACTTTAAGATCTGGGGTACATGTGCAGAAGGTGCAGGTTTGTTACAGAAGTATACACGTGCGACAGTGGTTTGCTGCACCCATCAACCTGTGATCTACATTAGGTATTTCTCCTAATGCTGCCCTTCCCCTAGCCCATCACCTCCCGACAGGCGCCAGTGTGTGATGTTCCCCTCCCGGTGTCCATGTGTTCTCATTGTTCAATTCCCACTTATTAGTGAGAACATGTGGTGTTTGCTTTTCTGTCCTTGTGATATTTTGCTGAGAAAGATGGTTTCCAGCTTCATCCATGTCCCTGTAAAGGACATGAACTCATTGTTTTTTATGACTCCATACTATTCCATGGTGTATACGTGCCACATTTTCTTCTTCTTCTTCTTCTTCTTCTTATTATTATTATTATTATACTTTAAGTTCTAGGGTATATGTGCATAACGTGCAGGTTTGTTACATATGTATACTTGTGCCGTGTTGGCGTGCTGCACCCGTCAACTTGTCAGCACCCATCAACTCGTTATTTACATCAGGTATAACTGCCAATGCAATCCCTTCCCCCTTCCCCCTCCCCGTGATAGGCCCCGGTGTATGATGTTCCCCTTCCTGAGTCCAAGTGATCTCATTGTTCAGTTCCCACCTATGAGTGAGAAGATGCGGTGTTTGGTTTTCTGTTCTTGCAATCGTGTGCTGAGAATCATGGTTTCCAGCTGCATCCATGTCCCTACAAAGGACACAAACTCATCCTTTTTTATGGCTGCATAGTATTCCAGAGTGTGTATGTGCCACATTTTCTTAATCCTGTCTGTCACTGATGGACATTTGGGTTGAATCCATGTCTTTGCTATTGTGAATAGTGCCACAGTAAACATATGTGTGCATGTGTCTTTATAGCAGCATGATTTATAATCCTTTGGGTATATAGCCACTAATGGGATGGCTGGGTCATATGGTACATCTAGTTCTAGATCCTTGAGGAATCGCCATACTGTTTTCCATAATGGTTGAACTAGTTTACAATCCCACCAACAGTGTAAAAGTGTTCCTATTTCTCCACATCCTCTCCAGCACCTGTTGTTTCCTGACTTTTTCATGATTGCCATTCCAGCTGGTGTGAGATGGTATCTCATTGTGGTTTTGATTTGCATTTCTCTGATGGCCAGTGATGATGAGCATTTTTTCATGTGTCTGTTGTCTCTATGAATGTCTTCTTTTGAGAAATGTCTGTTCATATCCTTTACCCACTTTTTGATGGGGTTGTTTTTTTCTTGTAAATTTGTTTGAGTTCTTTGTAGGTTCTGGATATTAGCTCTTTGTCAGATGAGTAGATTGCAAAAATTTTCTCCCATTCTGTAGGTTGCCTGTTCACTCTAATAGTAGTTTCTTTTGCTGTGCAGAAGCTTTTTAGTTTAATTAGATCCCATTTGTCAATTTTGTCTTTTGTTGTCATTGCTTTTGGTGTTTTAGACATGAAGTCCTTGCCCATGCCTATGTCCTGAATGGTATTACCTAGGTTTTCTTCTAGGGTTTTTATGGTATTAGGTCTAACATTTAAGTCTCTAATCCATCTTGAATTAATTTTCGTATAAGGAGTAAGGAAAGGATCCAATTTCAGCTTTCTACTTATGGCTAGCCAATTTTCCCAGCACCATTTATTAAATAGGGAATCCTTTCCCCATTTCTTGTTTCTCTCAGGTTTGTCAAAGATCAGATGGCTGTAGATGTGTGGTATTATTTCTGAGGACTCTGTTCTGTTCCATTGGTCTATATCTCTGTTTTGGTACCAGTATCATGCTGTTTCAGTTACTGTAGTCTTGTAGTAGAGTTTGAAGTTAGGTAGCGTGATGCCTTCAGCTTTGTTCTTTTGACTTAGGACTGTCTTGGAGATGCGGGCTCTTGTTTGGTTCCATATGAACTTTAAAGCAGTTTTTTCCAATTCTATGAAGAAAGTCATTGTGAGCTTGATGGGGATGGCAATGAATCTATAAATTACCTTGGGCAGTATGGCCATTTTCACGATATTGATTCTTCCTATCCATGAGCATGGTATGTTCTTCCATTTGTTTGTGTCCTCTTTTATTTCATTGAGCAGTTGTTTGTAGTTCTCCTTGAAGAGGTCCTTTACATCCCTTGTAAGTTGGATTCGTAGGTATTTCATTTTCTTTGAAGCAATTGTGAATGGAAGTTAATTCATGATTTAGCTCTCTGTCTGTCTGTTACTGGTGTATAAGAATGCTTGTGATTTTTGCACATTAATTTTATATCCTGAGACTTTGCTGAAGTTGCTTATCAGCTTAAGGAGATTTGGGGCTGAGACAATGGGGTTTTCTAAATATACAATCATGTCATCTGCAAACAGGAACAATTTGACTTCTTCTTTTCCTAACTGAATACCCTTGATTTCTTTCTCTTGCCTGATTGCCCTAGCCAGAACTTCCAACACTATGTTGAATAGGAGTGGTGAGAGAGGGCATCCCTGCCTTGTGCCAGTTTTCAAAGAGAATTTTTCCAGTTTTTTCCCATTCAGTATGATATTGGCTGTGGGTTTGTCATAAATAGCTCTTATTATTTTGAGATATGTTCCATCAATACCGAATTTATTGAGTGTTTTTAGCATGAAGGGTTGTTGAATTTTGTCAAAGGCCTTTTCTGCACCTATTGAGATAATCATGTGGTTTTTGTCTTTGGTTCTGTTTATATGCTGGATTACGTTTATTGATTTGCATATGTTGAACCAATCTTGCATCCCAGGGATGAAGCCCACTTGATCATGGTGGATAAACTTTTTGATGTGCTGCTGAATCCGGTTTGCCAGTATTTTATTGAGGATTTTTGCATCGATGTTCATCAGGGATATTCATCTAAAATTCTCTTTTTTTGTTGTGTCTCTGCCAGGCTTTGGTATCAGGATGATGTTGGCCTCATAAAATGAGTTAGGGAGGATTCCCTCTTTTTCTAATGATTGGAATAGTTTCAGAAGGAATGGTACCAGCTCCTCCTTGTACCTCTGGTAGAATTCAGCTGTGAATCCATCTGGTCCTGGACTTTTTTTGGTTGGTAGGCTATTAATTATTGCCTCAATTTCAGAGCCTGCTATTGGTCTATTCAGGAATTCAGCTTCTTCCTGGTTTAGTCTTGGGAGAGTGTAAGTGTCTAGGAAATTATCCATTTCTTCTAGATTTTCTAGTTTATTTGCATAGAGGTGTTTATAATATTCTCTGATGGTAGTTTGTATTTCTGTGGGGTTGGTGGTGATATCCTCTTTATCATTTTTTTATTGTGTCTATTTGATTCTTCTCTCTTTTCTTCTTTATTAGTCTTGCTAGCGGTCTATCAATTTTGTTGATCTTTTCAAAAAACCAACTCCTGGATTCATTGATTTTTTGGAAGGTTTTTTGTGTCTCTATCTCCTTCAGTTCTGCTCTGATCTTAGTTATTTCTTGCCTTTTGCTAGCTTTTGAATGTGTTTGCTCTTGCTTCTCTGGTTCTTTTAATTTTGATGTAACAGTGTCGATTTTAGATCTTTGCTGCTTTTTCTTGAGGGCATATAGTGCTATAAATTTCCCTCTACACACTGCTTTAAATGTGTCCCAGAGATTCTGGTATGTTGTATCTTTGTTCTCATTGGTTTCAAAGAACATCTTTCTTTCTACCTTCTTTTCATTATGTACCCAGTAGTCATTCAGAAGCAGGTTATTCAGTTTCCATGTAGTTGAGCGGTTTTGATTGAGTTTCTTAGTCCTGAGTTGTAGTCTGATTGCACTGTGGTCTGAGAGAGAGTATGCTATAATTTGTGTTCTTGTACATTTGCTGAGGAGTGCTTTACTTCCAATTATGTGGTCAATTTTGGAATAAGTGTGATGTGGTGCTGAGTAGAATGTATATTCTGTTGATTTGGGCTGGAGAGTTCTCTAGATATCTATTTGTTCTGCTTGCTGCAGAGATGAGTTCAATTCCTGGATATCCTTGTTAACTTTCTGTCTCATTGATCTGTCTAATGTTGACAGTGGGGTGTTGAAGTCTCCCATTATTATGGTATGGGAGTCTAAGTCTCCTTGTAAGTCTCTAAGGACTTGCTTTATGCATCTGGGTGCTCCTGTATTGGGTGCATATATATTTAAGATAGTTAGTTCTTCCTGTTGAATTGATCCCTTTACCATTATGTAATGGCTTTCTTTGTCTCTTTTGATCTTTGATAGTTTAAAGTCTGTTTTGTCAAAGACTAGTATTGCAAACTCTGCTTTTCTTTGTTCTCCATTTGCTTGGTAGATCTTCCTCCATCCCTTTATTTTGAGTCTATGTATGTCTCTGCATATGAGATGGATCTCCTGAATACAGCAAACTGATGGGTCTTGATTCTTTATCCAGTTTGCCAGTCTGTGTCTTTTAAATGGGGTATTTAGTCCATTTACATTTAAGGTTAATATTGTTATGTGTGAACTTGATCCTGCTATTATGATATTAACTGGTTATTTTGCTCGTTAGTTGATGCCGTTTCTTCCTAGCCTCGATGGTCTTTACATTTTGGCATGTTTTTGCAATGGCTGGTCCCGGTTGTTCCTTTCCATGTTTAGTGCTTCCTTCAGGGTCTCTTGTAAGGCAGACCTGGTGGTGACAAAATCTCTAAGCATTTGTTTATCTGTAAAGGATTTTATTTCTCCTTCACTTATGAAACTTAGTTTGGCTGGATATGAAATTCTGGGTTGAAAATTCTTTTCTTTAAGAATGTTGAATATTGGCCCCCACTCTCTTCTGGCTTGTAGAGTTTCTGCCGAGAGATCTGCTGTTTGTCTGATGGGCTTCCCTTTGTGGGTAACCCGACCTTTCTCTCTGGCTGCCCTTAAGATTTTTTCCTTCATTTCAACTTTGGTGAATCTGGCAATTATGTGTCTTAGAGTTGCTCTTCTCGAGGAGTATCTTTGTGGCATTCTCTGTATTTCCTGAATTTGAATGTTGGCCTGCCCTACTAGGTTGGGGAAGTTCTCCTGGATGATATCCTGAAGAGTGTTTTCCAACTTGGTTCCATTTTCCCCCTCACTTTCAGGCACCCTAATCAGACGTAGATTTGGTCTTTTTACATAATCCCATACTTCTTGCAAGCTTTGTTCATTTCTTTTTCTTCTTTTTTCTTTAGGTTTCTCTTCTCGCTTCATTTCGTTCCATTGATCCTCAATCGCTGATACTCTTTCTTCCAGTTGATCGAGTCGGTTACTGAAGCTTGTGCATTTGTCACGTATTTCTCGTGTCAAGGTTTTCATCTCTTTCATTTCGTTTATGACCTTCTCTGCATTAATTACTCTAGCCATCAATTCTTCCACTTTTTTTTCAAGATTTTTAGTTTCTTTGCACTGGGTACATAATTCCTCCTTTAGCTCTGAGAAGTTTGATGGACTGGAGCCTTCTTCTCTCATCTCGTGAAAGTCATTCTCCGTCCAGCTTTGATCCGTTGCTGGTGATAAGTTGCGTTCCTTTGCAGGGGGTGATGCACTCTCATTTTTTGAATTTCCAGCTTTTCTGCCCTGCTTTTTTCCCATCTTTGCGGTTTTATCTGCCTCTGGTCTTTGTCGATGGTGACGTACTGATGGGATTTTGGTGTGGGTGTCTTTCCTGTTTGTTAGTTTTCCTTCTAACAGTCAGGGCCCTCAGCTGTAGGTCAGTTGGAGATTGCTTGAGGTCCACTCCAGACCCTGTTTGCCTGGGTATCAGCAGCAGAGGCTGCAGAATATAGAGTATTGCTGAACAGTGAGTGTACCTGTCTGATTCTTGCTTTGGAAGCTTTCTCTCAGTGGTTTACTTCACTGTATGAGGTGTGGGGTGTCGGTCTGCCCCTAGTGGAGGATGTCTCCCAGTTAGGCTGCTCAGGGGTCAGGGACCCACTTAAGCAGGCAGTCTGTCCATTCTCAGATCTCAATCTCCGTGTTTGGAGATCCACTGCTCTCTTCAAAGCTGTCAGACAGAGTCGTTGGCATCTGCAGAGGTTTCAGCTCCTTTGTTGTTGTTGTTGTTGTTGTTGTTTAGCTGTGCCCTGTCCCCAGAGGTGAAGTCTACAGAGACAGTCAGGCCTCCTTGAGCTGCTGTGAGCTCCACCCAGTTCGAGCTTCCCAGTGGCTTTGTTTATCTACTTAAGCCTCAGCAATGGCGGGCTCCCCTCCCCCAGCCTCGCTGCTGCCTTGCTGCGAGATGGCAGACTGCTGTGCTAGCAATGAGGGGGGCTCCATGGGCGTGGGACCCTCCCGGCCAGGTGTGGGATATAATCTCCTGGTGTGCCGGTTTGCTAAGATTCTTGGTAGAGGGCAGTATTGGGATGGGAGTTACCCAATTTTCCAGGTGTTGTGTGTCAGTTCCCCTAGCTAGGAAATGGGATTCCCTTCCCCCTTGCGCTTCCCAGATGAGGCGATGCCTCTCCCTGCTTCAGCTCTTGCTGGTCGGGCTGCAGCAGCTGACCAGTACCGACTGTCCCGCACTCCCTAGTGAGATGAACCCAGTACCTCAGTTGAAAATGCAGAAATCACCTGTCTTCTGTGTTGTTCAAGCTGGGAGTTGGAGATGGGAGTTGGAGACTGGAGCTGTTCCTATTCGGCCATCTTGCTCTGCCCCCCCCCACTTCTTTTAAAATAATTTGAGTATTATATCTTACTATTTTAAAAGTGTAGAGTTAGTAATATTACTTCAAAATTAATTTTAAACCCAAAGAATTGGAAGTATATTGCTGCTCTATTTGTTTCCACATATGACATTATCTACAGGTAAAGAACTGTAAGAAAGTAGACATCTGTGTCTAATGCAAAATGGCAATCCATTTACTACTGTCCTAATAAACTACATTAATACTTAAATTCTAAAAGTTAATGAAAACATTTAGATCTAATAGATTTCATTTTAACCTGAAGGGTCTTCTTGATTTACAAAAAGATTTAAACAAATTTCTACATTCTGGTAGAGCAATTATTGAAAAACAGAATAACAAACATATTTTCAGGCTGGCTTCTGTGTATAATCCATTAGGCAGTTGTATGAACATTTCTGACACATTTATTAATTTCCTTACCATTAATTTGTGAAACACTGCATGAAATAATAGCTATGCTTGAGAGTTAAGAAAAAGAGGAAGACGGAATTTAGAAGAGATAAAACAGGAATTTTAAAATAGAAATGTAAAGATTATATATGAAAGAAAATATAAAAATAAACATAATTTATCTGGTACTTCTATTTTATCCCTAAAACATCTTAACTGTCTATATACTTATTTTCCATTTCAGGTGCTGAATTCAGATTTATGTTAGTAGATTGTTAAATGAAGTCATCATTCTGACTGTTAAACCAAGTCATCATTCTCTTTCAATTCATACTGCTGGCAGAAGTTCATCAGTAGCTTATACATTAATTAATATCTTCATTTTATTTTAATTTATTTTTCGAATTCATTCATTTTCCTAGACAGAGTTGAAATTAAATAATTTTTTCCTTAACTTCAAATTGGTGAACATGAGGCTTAAAACAAATTAATAAATAACTGATGGTTAGCTTTTCATTTTAAGTCTACTTAAGTTAAATACCTAAAAGATGAAATGCCTGAAGGTAGATAAATTAGAACAATGAAACAAGATAATGTCAAGATTTTTAAAAATACAATGTTAAAAGACAAAATAAACTAAAATGATCATAAAGTATTGTTGTATTTTTCCTGGACTATGGAAACCATCTCCTAAATGATTCTCTGATTTCTACTGTCACTTTTTAAAATCAATGCATGCGCTATTTTTAATGCAAATTTAATGATGCCATTCTCACGTTAAAAATCACTCAATGGGTTGCCTTTGTTCTTGTGATAAATTCCAAAATTCTCATTGTGGCTGGTAAGTCCCGGACAATGTAGAACTTGTCTTATTTCTCATTATTCTTCCTTCAGTTATAATCTGTTCTTATGGTTAATAAACTATTTTCTGTCTTAGAAATTTCATAAAGGATTTCTCTCTGCTCTAGAACTTTTCCACTATCTTCTCTTATGACTACTTAGGTAATTCATACCTTAGCACTCAACTTAAACCTCATGTCAGAGGAGGCCTCCTCAAATTTTCTGACTTCATTAGAACCCCTGTTATATGCCCTGAGGTCATGCTGTATTTTTTCCTATATAGCTGTATTTTGTTCTCTACTATAATCATCATCTACATTATTCTTAGTGTTACATTTCCAGTATTTAATATAGGGCATATAACAAAGAATATAGTCAATAAAAGTGTGTTTAATTCACAAATGGCACTAATTAAACAGTTTGATATCATTATACCATGTTGCATTTTAAGTTATACTTGTCCTTTTCATGAGAAAGATTTCTTATAAAGTAAAATATCTGTATTTGGAACCCCTTACTGACAACTGGCAGATCACTATGTAAATTCCTATTGCATATGATTCAGCATGGATGTTTGCCTGGGGAAAAGATTATTTTCAAGACAAAATTGACTGAACAAAATGGAAAGCAAATTATGATTATAAGAATAGATGAGGTATCTCTAGTGAAAAATTAGTTTCCTACTTAATGTGTTAACTTTTAGGGAAAAGGTAGCAAGAGTTCCATCCATAGTTGGGTAAAAGTAAATTTTTGTCTTCCAGAAAAACTTTTTAAACATAATATGACAAGGATGGAATTGAAACCATCAGTGGCAGAGAAATTAGCAAGACTGAGGCAGTGGCAGAATTTGAGCCACAGTTAATCAAAACAAATTAACAAAGGCTAACTGCTGTAACAAGGAATTACAAATATGAGGGATTTAACAAAATAGTTGTTGATAGTCAAGTTCAATGTGGATTCCCCTGGTAAAACATCCCTCTTCCAAGTGATGACTCTTGGAATTCCAGTCTTCTTGCTTCCTAGAACTCAGATATGTTCAATTAGTGAGTTCTAAGTTTGCTTCGGAAGGGGAAAAATTAGCATGGAAAAACATGAGGCAGATTTGAGCAGAATGCATCATCACTGTTGCCCTCTTTCTGTTAGTGGGAACTCAACTAAATGGTTCATCTAAAATCAAGGACTCTGGAAAGTAGACTTGTTATAGACTTGTTATACACCTCCAAGAAAATAAAATACATCTAGCTAGCATGAGCCAGAAAACATTAGGAAGGCTTTAAAACAAAATTAATAGTTAATTACCTTTAATTTAAATTTTTTTTTTTTTAACTTTAAGTTCTTGGGTACATGTGCAGAACGTGCAGTTTTGTTACATAGGTATACACGTGCCTTGGTGGTTTGCTGCACCTATCAACCCATCACCTACCTTAAGTATTTCTCCTAATGCTATGCCCCCCCTAACTCCCAACCCCCTGACAGGCTCCAGTGAGTGATGTTCCCCTCCCTGTGTCCATGTGTTCTCATTGTTCAATTCCCACTTATGAATGAGAACATGTGGTGTTTGGTTTTCTGTTCTTGTGACTTGGATGAAACTGGAAACCATCATACTCTTAAATATTAAGTTTAGTTAAATGTGAACATTTTATTATGAGCTACTTAGAAAATCAGGATTTGATTAAATGGCTTAACACAAATTTGCAAAGATTTCCTCAAGTTACCTACTGAGAGATTTATTTTATAAGCTGTACCAATCATGGTACATTTATTGACTTTAAATATTTACCTGCCTTTAGCTATACTGACTGAGGATTATCAGCTGGCCCCAACTGTTTCCTGCTTCCTGAGGCAAATCTTCTTTATATAGGCAAATATTTGGGTGTCAGTGGCAGAACTAGAATGAGGCTGGGGAAATAGCATCGAGGGGGTGTTGGAGATTCCCGTCATCAGACTTTGTATCTCATATTTTAAATTCTAATTTTATTTATATTTGTCTGATTTTAACTTTTTTTATATTTAGTATTTTTAAGTCTCTCTTCCTTACTGGGTTATCTTGTAGTTTTAACTTTTATTGAGTTTTATTTGATTTTTATAGTATTCATTTTTATCATATAACTTTTAATAACTTCCTCTTTATTTGTAAATCTATGGTTTTTAGATGTAGTTCTTGGTCATAGATACATCATATAGATTGCCAATAATCTTATAACCTGAACCAAAAAACAACCCATTTCCTCTGTGGATGATTAGTATTATTATTTATAAATATGAGGCAGAATTCTAAATCATCTCACTCTCTACAGACTTCCACTTACCAGTGGCCGTTAATTGAATAACTTCCCAAATCTTCAGGAATGTTTTTCCTTTGGTATTTTCTTTATGTCCTATCTGAATCTCTCTCTCTCTCTCTCTCTCTCTCTCTCTCTCTCTCTCTCTCTCTCCCCCTCCCCCCGTGTGTGTGTGTGTCTCATATCTATCTATCTATCTATCTATCTATCTATCTATCTATCTATCTATCTATCTATCTATCTATCTATCGATCATCTATCCATCCCAACCAAAGCCCTACCAGTAGTTAGCAACCATCAATCACTTACTAAGCTTTTTCTTACTTATCCAGTGTTACATCTTAGCCCTCTGCGTTGGTTAATACTGAGTGTCAATTTGATCGGTTCGAGGAACACAAAGTATTAATCCTGGGTGTGTCTGTGTGAGTGTTACCAAAAGAGATTAACATTTGAGTCAGTGGGCTGGGGAAGGCAGGTCTACCCTTAATCTGGTGGGCATGATCTAATCAGTTTCCAGGGAATATAAAGCAAGCAGAAAAACGCAAAAAGGAGAGACAGGCCTAGCCTCCCAGGCTACATCTTTCTGCCGGCTGGGTGCTTCCTGCCCTCGAATATTGGACTCCAAGTTCTTCAGTTTTGGGACTCGAACTGGTTCTCCTTGCTCCTCAGCTTGCAGACAGCCTATTGTGGGACCTTGTGATCATAATGTAATGATCTCAGTCAGACCGTACTGCAGATAACACAATATGATGCTTGTTAGGGGAATTTTCATTTGGTGAAAAAAAGATGTTTAATAGGAAGTCTTCCAATTATTCTCTGCCACTATTGGATTGATTGGATTGACCTCTGGAAATTTTTTCCTTCAGCTTAGTGATATCCCATGTGATCATAAATTAATACTTAATAAACTCCTCTTTATATATATATTATATATTATATATTATATATACATATCTCCTATATAATATATTATATATACATATCTCCTATATAATATATATAATATGTATATCTACTCTATATATCTATATCTATATCTATCTATCTGTCTATCTATCTATCTATCTATCTATCTATCTATCTATCTATATCTCCTATTAGTTCTGTCCCTCTAAGAGAACCCTAATACACTCTCCTTGCATTCCCTGACAGTCATCGTATCAGATCTAGCTCTTCTGGTCTGGTGTCTGCTCTGGCTGTTTTCATATTACTAGTATAGACCAATGATCACTTTGACCCAGCCTAGCAGAAAATGAGTTTAGACAATTCATAGAAAGTTCCAAAGAGGTCAAGTAAAAAAAAAAATACCAACACCCAGAAAGGACAGATTGTGTTAGGAACAAAGAATTGGAGAATATAAAGTAGGAAGAAAAAATATCAATGAAACCTGGAGACCCAAACCTGAACATTTCTATTGATATTGAAAGAGAAGGAATGAGATAAAGAGATATTAAAATAGATTACACATGTTCACTGCCTGTGTGAATAAAAATGTGTGAAAGATCTAAGAAATCTCTTCTCAGTTTATTCACAAAGGAAATTTTATTAAAAAAAAAAAACACAATAAAGCAATATAAGAAAGCAAGATTGAGAAGATCTGTCACTGCACAGATAATGCCAAAATTCAACTTCACTAATAAGAGATGAAAAATACACATTAAAACAAACATGAGATGCTATTATCATCACCACACTGGAAAAATTCACTCTGACATTTTCAGTGCTAAAAAGGGTATTCTCCCACTCTGTTAATGATACTGTAAACTGGCCCAAGGCCACTTATCACAACTTAATTGAATTAAAACACAAAACTAATTTAAAATTTAGCTACTTCAATTTTTTCTCAATTTCTATTCTACTAAAATAAATATTTGAAGAAAAGGTGTAATCACGATTGTTTTAAGGAGAATAGGAAATACTACAAAAATAATTAAAATATACTATATTAAAAATGTTTTTATAAAAATCATTTAATAGAAATTATCAGTGACATAGTATGCAGAAATATATGGTAAAAAATGTTGAATTTTCATTACCACATATCAAGAACAATTATTTGGGTTATGTATTTTTCTTGTTCACAAAACTAATGTGAACACTAATTATATTGCTTCTAAATTATGTAATAATGTATATTTTTAATATATTTACATATTTAAAAATATATTTTGAATAAACTTATTATATACATCCAACAATATAGTAAGACAAATTTCTTAACCAATAAATGCTTCAAAAATTATGTAACATTAATTACTTTACCTTTCTAATTTTCTTAAAATATTTGTTTGAATTTTCAACCTGTAAGATACAATGTTAAGTGAATTAGCATGTGCTAAATTACTATTCAAGATATATTCTATATATTCTAAATATGTTCTTTATCTTTACATATAAACTCATGCACAGAAAATATTGAGCAAAATATGCATCTAATTGTTAGAGAAAATTACCTCTGCAGAGGTATCTTGGACTGGAAATGTTAGTTTTATTCATTTGTGTTTAGGATTTGATTGGGTAATGAAGACAGGAGGTCTAACCTCGAGATAAATATCTGAGACTCCTCAATCAGCACTATTAATCACAACTGAAGGGAAGAGAATGAGAATGCACAGAATGTAGTTATGGAAAGAAAATTTTACCATAGAAAAGAGAAAATACAAACATTGGGCAATTACTTAGTCATTTGGTAGAGAATAAAAGTTTTGTTTTGAGGAATAAGAAGAAAGAGACTGAGGTATATAAGAGTTAATCCAAAAACAATACTAATATTCTTAGAGAGTAGGAGGTATATCCTGGTCATGCTGTAATTTCAGTGTCTGGTATACTAGGCAGATGAACAATAATATTATTGAAGAGTACATGGATTTTTAAGAAGACACTCTTGTGGGGTCTTTCCTTATATGGTTTTATACGAATATTTTTATTTAGCCTTTGGATCAATTTTAAAATATTTTATAAATAAAAAAAAAATTATTTACCCTTTGCCTGACTGGGATGGGATAACTCTGTGTGTGTGTGTATGTGTGTGTGTGTGTGCGCATGTGTGTGTGTGTGTGCGCGTGTGTGTGGTGTGTGTGGTGTGTGTGTAGTGTGTGTGTGTGTGTGTGTGTGTAGAGAGAGAGAGGGAGGACAAAGACAGAGAGATAGCCTAGGGTAAATGAAAATCTATTTGATTACTTTTAATATTCATCACCCAAAGTAGAATTTAATTGTCAGTTTCATGACCATACTGCAGATAACACAATATGATGCTTGTTAGGGAAATTTTCATTTGGTGAAGAAAAGATGTTTAATTAATAGGAAGTCTTCCAGTTATACTCTGCCACTATTGGATTGACCTCTGGACATTTTCTCCTTCAGCTTAGTGATATCCCTGAGTATAACACTTATCTAGATGTCAAAGATATGAGGCCCAGTTATTTTTTCCTAACAAAAAGAATAGAAAACTCGGGTTGCATTTTTTTAAAAATAGCTTATGAACCAAATAATCGATTTGCAATAACAAAAAGACTTTAATGCATGGTAAGTCTTTTAAAAAAGTTGAGTTGTAATGTCTTAGAGGTAATAAAGTATGGTTTTCCTTAAAACATATTTTTCACTACCATATCTTATTGTCTTAGCACATGCATCTAAATAAGTCATATCTTTTTAATTATTTAAATTAATAAAATGAAAGTTGAATGAATCATGTTATCGAAATCTCTATCTCTAACAAGGAATAGTTTCATCATATACAGTAAACTTTGACTTTAGTCATTAACACAAATTAAATCTGGTTTCTGTCCATGACATTTAGTACAAATCTTTGCTTCCTGAACTTGATAATTTTTTCTCCAAAATACAAAGCACTACCAGCTATGCTCATCTCATTTATCACAATAGCATAAAATCTTTCTCTTCTACCCTCAATTAAGCAATAATCACCTCAGATCTTAATACACTTTTCCTTCTGTTTCTTTTTCTTATTTTCTCTATATTTGCTCTAAAATATTTCTGTTGATACTATTTTCTTTTTCTAGTGTTATGTTATTCAATTCATTAAAATCTAAAAACTAACATCGTAGTATGTAATATTCAAAATTTAGTATCACTTAAAAAGCATCAAGGAAGCATAGATGAAGCTATGGCGGGAAGAAAAGACTATCTTTTTTGTTGAACTGCATTCATTTAACTTTTACTCTCAGAAATTTTAGGTAAATTATTTTCTCTGTAAAATGGTTTTGGCTTGAGTCTGTTTCCAGAGGAAGACACAGTCCGTTAGTCATACTTTGGGGAATGTTCCCTTGAGACTTTCTTATTTCTGGTTTCAAGCTTAAGCTGTTCAGTAAGTCACATTTCTACAGATCACAGGTCTCTTTCTGTGGCAGCAGGTAAATATAAGAGAGGTTATAGCTGGGAAATCCAGATGTGCAAAGAAATAATTATCCCCCTTATATATTAGGATATATGTTGATATATACATAAAAACATAAATCATATTTATTTTCCCATGTGCTTTCTTTCTAATTTGTTTTTGAAGCTTTCTGAGAGTAGAGAAAAAATAGGCAATAGGCAGTTATGATTTGGTCTGTTTTGTTGAAAGCTTGACATACTATTTTCAGTGATACGCACTTTTTTTCAATTGCTACATACTCAGAAAATAAATTCATCTTACAGTTATAGACGCCGCAAAAACTTGTCAGACAATTTAAATGTTTCTATGGTTTTGGGGTGTTTATTGAAAAGTTAAAATTGCTCTAATCTATTGCTCTCTATTTCATCGATAATCATTTTCATTTCTATAGTACTCAATACTTCTGAGATTGGTCCGATAATGGCTGATGAATTTATATTTGACTTTCTTGTGGACTCTTAACTCTTAAACTAAAATAAACCATTAGTAGGTGAAACAAGAAGTGTTCCAACTTTTTATTTTATTGTGAACACTTGTATTATGACTATGTCTTTCCGAAAACAATAATAGCTACTAGACATTATTTGATCTTACAATCAAATATATATCTCACAGAAAACTTTCAATAGTCTTGTGAGATAAGGCTAAGCAATTACAATCAGTCCATTAATTTTCTAAATTATAAAACTGGTTGGGGAGCCTGGCTCTTAGGTAACAACTTCATATGGTTTTTCAGGCCAGGCTGTGAGAAATTGCAAAGGCTTTACCTAACAGGTCTCAAGGGAAAATCTGCTCTCCACACAACAGACTTGTGCATAGCCAATGCAGTGCTGTATCTAAAGAAAGTTGCAGTCAGGGCCTGTGGGGCTAGGGCTGGCAGGTTATGCTTTTAGCATATTTTTATTCCTAGCCAGGCACTGTTACTCCTAGGTCTCTGAGGCCTTTGGCCAATGTCCTCTTCAGAATGTCTCTGCCAATACCTCCTTAAGACGGTGAGAGGATGGATTTTCAAGACACTTTTCCTGCTTTAACTCAGTACCCAGTACTTTTCCACTCCTAGTCCTTTCCATTGACCCTCTCTCACCCCAAAGTACATAAAACTGCTGGAGCCTTATGTTTGGGGTTCCCTCAAGTGAGAGGATCCCCTAAGCCTGAAATCCTCCTGTTTCATGGAAGAAAACAGAACAAGGAAAATCTATGATTATCCCATCACTGTAAATGCTTAAAGGCTTAACGCTTGCATCTTTGACTCGTCGTTCGAATAAACTATTCTGACACCAGGCAGCTCAACTTTCTTTCAATCTTTCAGCCAGATGATTCCCTAGAACTGGTATATAAAAATAGTAGCTCCAAATTCCTGGTGGAGGTATAAATGTAGGCTGATTCAAACAACTTGAATAGTCCTTTGAGGAAATAAATTTGGTACTTTTATCCAGTTTTTTAAATTTACCATTGCTAAAACTAGCACTTCAATAGGACTTACAACCCTAGCACTTTAGGAGGCCTAGGCAAGAGAATTGCTTCTAGCCAGGAGTTCAGGACTATCCTAGAAAAAATATTAAGGTCCTGTCTCTAAAAAAATTAATTAAAAAGTCCCAGCTACTCAGGAGACTGAGGTGGGAGAATCACTTGAGTCCAGGAAGTTGAGGCTGCAGTAAGCTGTGATTGTGCCACTGCCTTCCAGCCTGGATGTTAAAGAGAGACCCTAGACCTTGTCTCTAAAACAAAAAGGAAAACAAAACATAAGGAAATATAATTTTCACCTCTCACCCATGATACCTCCAAATCAAAGCACAACAGAGTCTAACAAATTACATATGAACTCAGCTTAATACCACCTCTTCACCCTACATTTACACCTGTAATCTTAGTTCTCAGTTTCTCAAGAAGAGGTAAACAGATCAAACACCTTGATGACAATACTTTGGCTTGATTTTGTCTTTCCTAACACTGCATTGCAGCCGGGCACAGTGACTCACGCTTGTAATCCTAGCAATTTGGGAGGCCAGGGTGGATGGATCACTTGAGGTCAGGAGTTTGAGACCAGACTGACCAACATGGTGAAACCCTATCTCTACTAAAAAAAATAAAAAAATAAAAAATAAAAAAAGAAATTCGCTGGGCATAGTGGCGCATGCCTGTAATCCCAGTTACTTGGGAGGCTGAGGCAGGAGGATCGCTGGATCTCAGGAGGCAGAGGTTGCAGTGAGCTGAGATTGTGCCACTGCACTCTAACCTGGGCAACAGAACTCCGTCTCAAAACAAACACATAAACAAAAAAATGCATTGCAAAAACATGTACTTTGGCTATGTGTTTTACTCATCTTTACTCCATGCCAAACTCTTCTCTTCACGCAATGAAAGTAGTCAATTTGCCAATGAGGACTCATTTAGAATTAGCATCTTCCACAGGCAAATAGATTGGTCTTCTTTCCAGTAGGATCCACTGTCTCTGTTGTAGAAAAAAATCGAGTTCTTGTCACACAACCAGGAAAGATTAGGCCCGCAGACACTTTGAAGGGTAAGGGGGAACGGAATTTACTGGGCGAAAGAGAAAATTCTCAGCAAACTGAGAAGGGTTCCTGTTAACATGCCCCGTCTCACAGGTCACCACACAGGAACGGGAGAGGCCAGGCTCCTCCCCCCTGCAAATGGCGCGAACTTTCCAAAGCTCCACTAAGTCCTCGGTCCTCCCAGTGCGCAGGTGGGCATTATTCAGAAAGAATCAGTCAGGAAAGGGTGGGCTTCATCAAGGACCAGCAGTTTTAGGCTTGAAGGCAAGGTTTTGCCGAGCCCTTGACTGCTTCCTGTCTGTATCACCTCCGTGAAAGACTCTATTATTTAAAATTAAACATCTTTATTGGTGTCTGACTTTCCTCAAAATCTTTAAAGTTCCTTAAACAATTATTTTAAATCCTTAAACAAATGATTTTGATTTTGTCTGTTCTGTTTATATTTATCTGCTCTAGTCTTTTAGCTCTTCTGTTTCCCCCCGCCTTTTTTTTTTTTTTTTTTTTTTGAAAAGTCGATTATGTCTTACTAATTCCACCGTATCTTCGCCATTGACTTACAAACTGTAATTCTTTGTTTGAGAGGTATGTATGGTATGGCTACTCTAGAGTTTCTAATATCTTAAACTTATCATTAAAAAAAGATGTTATTACACAACACATATAATTTAAGAAAAGAACATAACAGAATTTAAACGAATTGCTGAAGGGATGTCAATTATCTAATGGAGTGATGTAGAATAAAATTCAAAATTTATAACCTCTATTTTTAGGTTTTCTTCTAACATATTACCATTACTTAGATCACATTTAGTCAACAAAACAGAGCATTCATTGATGGTTAAATCTCTGTTATTTAGATTATCAAACTGTCCATACTATGAATTATGTAAAACATTAGTAAATACTCTTTGTGTGAAAACAGGCCTGGTCTCAAAACTATGCTGTGCAAAGTGCTAGTTGTTAACTACCATCTTTGAAAACTAATGTCTGAATTTTATTTTCCCCATCAAGAATCAGAAATAAGAAAGCTCACTTTATGTAAATGTTAATTAAACAAGAAATACTATGAGCAATATGTAGGTGCTTAATAAATATTCACTCCATTCCTAGATTCGTGATTCTTTCCTTACTCTCAGAAGATTTAAAATGTAAGTAAAAAATAAATACAACAGTGTAATTTTGTTTTTTACAAGTATATTTGTACCATCTTGTGGGCAAGATTTTATAGAAGCAAGGTTTAAACCTCCTTCCTAAGTGGAAGAATTTAATTTGTATATGCATTTGGAATATTTTTGCTTGATAAATAATTAAAAATTTACCATTATTAAAGTAAGTATCTAATCTGGGTTGACTTAGCATTATAATATTAAAGTGAATGGGAATTGAACCAGACTACTTCTATTCAATTGAAATAATTTATATTTTTTATATATACATATATATATATATATTTAAATAGCAGAACTGTTAATAATCAATCCATATTGTTTTTATCCAGGAACTTTGTGAATATCATGAGGAACTAATACCAGCTATTGGTAGCTTGATATTTTTAGGGGTAATTTTATATTTTCTCTTTAAATTTCTTTGAAAAAAACATTCTCGAAGTTATTAAGTTATAGCCAGTCACTCAGCTAATAGTTTATCAAATTCATCAATCTTTTGAACATCTATATTTTTCACCTGAATTAAAAAAGTAAATGTCCTTTGAATCATGTTATGAATTTTCTGGCCAAAAGCTAACATGGAATATACTAACTAGTTCACTCTGCTTAGTATTGCATTGCGCGTGCTATTGTCATTCTGATTTTTATTCCATATCTTTAAATTTCTTACCAGACAATTTCCAGCCTATGGGAATGACCTGTTACATGGTACTATATCTTGGAAATATGTTTTTCTATGAGCCTTATATAAAAGCCAAAAGTTACTATAAGGGTTTCTCTCTCTCTTCCTCTTGTTATTTTTATTTTTTTTTTTTATTTTTTGAGACAGAGTCTCACTCTATTGTCCAGGCTGGAGTGCAGTGGCCTGATCTTATCTTACTGCAGCCTCAACCTCCTGGGTTCAACCAATCCTCCTACCTGAGCCTCCTGAGTGGCTGGAACTACAGGTGCGCACCACCATACTAGGCTAATTTTTGTATTTCTTTGTAAAGATGGGGCTTAATTATGTCACCCAAGCTGGTCTCCAACACCTGGACTCAAGCGATCTGCCCACCTTGGCCTCCCAAAGTGCTGGGATTACAAATGTGTGCGACTGTGTTCAACCAGGGTTTCTTTTTTTTGACTTACTTTGGCCAATTAAGGCAACTGTAAACTGCTCTAGATATCTTTGACATTTTTAAATGCTTACATTAAAAATTTTTTAAATTATTTTTTGTCTTTCCCACATCTAGAAATGTTTGTAACACCAAAAATCCACATAAATGTTACAAACTTCTAGAAATATATTTGGTACAAATTTCTGAAATAAATATGTTTCTGGAAGAATGATTGTAGGATCCCGAGTTTACTTTTAAGGCCTTTTCCCTTTAGTTAAATATCTTGCATGTTGTTTTGTTTGCACTTATCCTTTCTTTTGTCTTTAAGAAAAAGTTTCCTCTTTAAACTCTAAAGGTATTGTGGAGTACTATAGAAGTGTACACAATAAAATCTCTTGTTAGAACTTTTCTGTTTCCACACATAGAGATGTGATATTCTCCTATTAGCATAGCATGGCCACTGCTTAGTATAAATGCCAACATTTTCAGCTTAAATTGTGTTATTTTCTCTCTTCATAAAATATTATAAAATACCAATGACTAAAATTATTTGAAAGAATAACTGTCAGATTGTGTCTAGAGATAAACAAGTCCACAAATGCTTCCTAGTATGTTGTAAACTCTAAATAATTTTTGTCCTACATTCAAAAGATGTATAGAAGTAAGTTTTCTTGTCAGGTGAGAAAAAAATGCATATTCAGGAAAGTTAGTGTTGTGGAAAATAATAGTAAATAATCATAACAGTAATAATAAATATAATTCATTATATGTCTGTAGAAGGTCTTTCAGTTTATAAAGAACTTTGGGATGCAACTTCCAATCTGAATAACTGTAGGAAGAGTGAGTTTGTGTTACAAGAATGAATTGGCATTTTATTGATATCTATAACAAGATTACATAATTATCTTACAATGTTTTCCTAACATGGTTTCCAAATACAGGAGGTTCTACAAAACAAACAAATTGATTGCATTTCTTTCTTTTTTTTTTAATTATACTTTAAGTTCTAGGGTACATGTGCATAACGTGCAGGTTTGTTAGATATGTATACTTGTGCCATGTTGCTGTGCTGCACCCATCAACTCGTCAGCACCCATGATCGACCAAGATTTTATGCTGGTTTCTCTTAATAAATCTGTACTTACTATTACACCAGGTTGGAAAACAAGGCAAAACTACATGAAGCAGTTTTACTGCCAAATGCAGTTTGCAGTGAATTGCTGCAGTGATATTTTCATTTTTCACTCATAAAGCAAACCAACAATAAAAGTGTATTGCAGTCAGTGATACCGTAGGGATCTGGATAAAAACTGCATTCAAGTCAGGCCATCAGTCATTCAACACCATTGAATTCATGTAAATAAATTGTGTGTACCGGTTAAAAGGAAGAGTCAGGTGTGATGTAGGCTGAAAAGAATGATTCCCTAGGGAAGAAGTGAAAAATTAATTTTCTTCAATATAAGAGGCAGAGACAAAGTAAATGAGATCATTTAATTGGAAGCAAAATCAATTACTTCAAAAGAAATACAAAGTTGAAAGATTGAGAAAGTAGTTCTTTATGTGAAATATTTATTAAATATAAAGAGAGATTAAACTGCACGATGATTGACTTTACAATTTACTAATATAATTGGTTTAATTGTGCTTGTATTTTAAAATCCATTTTATTTCATTCCTATATTTTTAATATTTATGTATTCACATTGACATAAAAATTACATTATTATAGAATGTAAAATGGATAATGTGTAGAGGTACACCTAGCAAAATTCTTTGTGCATATACACTTGGTTAAGATGGTCTACAACTAGATTTCTATTTAGGAGTAAAGTTGAATCTTTGTCCTCAATACCTACAATTGATACCTCTTCTCTTGGCACTTTGTGCTATTTTAATGAATGTATGAATACTTTTATTAGTCCCCTTTTCTTGCTTACCAGTAGTACTTCATGTAATTTTCAATGTATTAATTGATTCCTAGACTTTCATATGCATAAAAATTTCTCTACAAAAATGTGTATGGTATGGAAATGAGAGGCATAGAAACACATGCAAATTTACTTTTTGAATTTTATTTCATACAATTTCATCATCTATTATTTCAGACAGATAATATGTCTTAATATTTCATACATGTATTTGTCTACTTTTCTTGCCTCCTTTGCTTGGTTTAAATAAAAGAGAAATGACTAGAAATGTCTTGATTACATGAAGACAGTATATACAATCTGGAGAGTAAAATAAATTCAGTGTCATTTTTCCAAGATTGCCATAACTACTGCCAGGGTAATTGTTGAAAATATTATGATTTATTTTATGTGAAAAGAGAAAACTTGCAAATCCTTATGGCATTTTCATTTTGGCAGTTATCAGACATTTAAAGAAAATGGATACATATAATCTATGTAAGTATACATATTACATTATTGTGACAAATTTTAAAGAAAATCTTGAAACTACTGACATTAAATATGATTATAGATTAGAGTACAGAAGAGTACAGAAGATGAAAACGTTCATATTTCAGGGAATATAGTCAATTTTAAAGTCCAAGTTGGAACTTGCAGCTTCTATACCCATTTACCTTATTTTCATAGTTAAACACTTGATACAGGAAAATCATGCCAACACTAAAATTTCATGTAATATGTTTGTTAAAAAATAGAGATCACTTTCTCAATAACATGAACATATATAAATATGAATGTTTATGAAGCTCATGACTGAAATTTTACTTCTGAATATTATTTGAGTCCATGGCAAGGATGGGCACAGTGCTGTTCATTGATGAAATCCAGCATTTTGTTTAAAGAAAGCTTATTGGAAGGTAGTCTTGTCCATTTATTTACATATTGTCTCTAGCTGTTTTCACTATAACAGCAAAGTTTAATAGTTACAGCATACTGTAACTATTAACATATGACCTACAAAAAAAAATTTTACTACTTGACTCTTAAGAGAAAGTTTATAGAATGAACAGATCTTAAAACCATTCTATCTAGGTAACCTTAGTGATTGACTATGCTTTGAATTAATATAATCAATAAATATTATAGCACACCAAAATGAGAATCAAATATGGATTAAAAATAACATGTATTCACCTGAGATTTTTTTTTTTCCAGATGAAGGGAACATGACTATTTCTTTGAGTTCAGGATTAAGAAGTATTGCATTAAAATTAGTTTTGCAGTGATTACGCTGGGTTAAACATTTGGAATGATTATCTAGACTTCACAGGACATAACCACGTAAATCTTCAATATTGTTAAGAGATACAGCAAGAGAAAAAAAAACATAGGCAAGCGTGTGAACCTGAGAGAATTCTAGGTGCAATTCCTTGGTCACCTAAGACCTGCTTCATGGGAGGAATTTGATGAATTTTTTTTAAAAGCAACAGTGCTTTCTCTCAGATAAACAAAAAACATAAAGTGAATGGCTTCTTCCAAATATCCGAAGAAAACATATCTATATATAAGAGATTTTCATTATAAAATTACTTAAAGCTCCATAGATCAGAAGCCATAGCTGCAACTTTACCATGTGCCACAAAACTCTTCCAATTCTTAAAAAAAAAAAAAAAAAAAAAAGAAGGATTTAAAACTTTTAGCTGCTTAGACCTTGGGGAAAACCCAGGAGTAGCTTAAGCAGTGATAGTAACATCTAAAGTTATATCCTAGAGGAGGAATAAATTAATTAAAATAATTTTCTAGGAATTTCATAATCTTAATTTTGAACAGTTTTAAAGTCTTTGCTGCTAGTTTTAAAAAATCATTTTAATTTAATAAAAATGGATTATTTATTCTTACTAATAGTGTATTTGATTTTTAAAGAAGCATTATTGTTTTTTAAATGCCCATCTATGGAGGAAAATGGTTGCCTCCATGAATTTCCCTATTAGTGCTTTTTGTTTTCAGTCCTTAGATGTGACCTGAATTTGAATCCTTTTTTGGAAGCAAAAGATATGTATGATAGGATGATCTTCCTGATAACGTGTTACAGAAACAAGATAGTGTTGCTTTTAGACACTATGTTAGGTATAAAAATGTGTAACTTCCTGTTCTGACTAGTTGGTAATGTTTAATATATATATTTTGAAGATATACCGTGGATAAATTCAGCTGTAGTTGAAAAATCAAAAAAAAAATTCAGAAACAATTATTATTTCACCTCCTTTTCACTTTGTTATTAGCATCATTGTGGGTATTATCTCACCATAGCAACCATTCCTAAGTATTAATACATGGAGCTGCATATTTGCTTTCCTTGAAACATGAAGCAAAAATATATGAATTCCTTGTTTTTTATAAGATCAGATCTCCAAGAGCAAGTTAAATCAAAAAGCAACTTACAGAGATGAAAGATTCTCACATTTGTGAAAACTCCAGTTATTGAACATACTCCTATTATTTCTTTATCAACAGGAGAAACATAAAAAGTTACATAGCAAAAAAAACATTAATTCTTCTATGTCTGCAGACATTGTTTTAATGGCAAATTCTCCAAGGCAAATCAATCACTTCATACTACCAGATAGCCTTCCTTTTAGTGGATACCTTCAAAATAATTATTTTGTTCTCATATCTTTGATTTAAATAAAATGGATATGCATTTGACTATGACAGAGCTTTAATAGCTCCTTGATATAAAAAATAAATATATTTTGCTGTATAATGTAAAATGTACATAATTTATTAAAAGCCACTCTCTTTCCTTTTGAAATGACTGTCAAGAGCTAAAGTAAAATAATTCTATAAACCATAACTTCTAACTTAAAATATATTTTCTTTGTTTTTCTTTAATTTTGCCCAAGCAAAGGTTTTGACTTAGAAAATAGACACTGTATATTAAGAGAAGAATATTACAACAATCATAATTATTCCTGCCTGTAGCAAAATTTCCTTTTCTAATATGGGACAGATATTTAAATGATCTCATAATGTCCTTTGAATGTGGCTTATAATTAAAAATCAAATGTATTATCTGAAAATATTTTATAAATGTTACTACAATTCAAATATTAAGTCAGGTAATTATGCATGAATGTTGTTTTCTTTGTTCTTCAGTCAAGAATCCTCTCTGTAAATCTTTTAAGCAGTGTATTTCCACATATCAACTATTGAATTATTATTCCTGTTATTATTTTATCTGTTATCACTTTTATCTGAACTGCATTATCTGAGATCATACATACAAATCAGGATTAAGATACCATAAAGTCCTTCACATGGAGAGAATGCTATGAATTTGTTACTTTGTTTATAAGACTCTGTAGAGAAACTTCTTTCATGTTCTTTCAAAAATTTTATTCTCAATAAGATGTCCTAGCAGCACTAATCAAAATTTATATAAATCTGCCAGTTGAATGTTTTCTGAATAACCCTCTTCTTATAATGAATATTTCATAGCATTTTAAAAAATAAAATATAGAGAGAAAAACATAAGACTCAATTATCCCTTTACAGCTTCCCACCCTTTATTTTTGTATAATTTTTGTAGAGCTTCAAAGGAAATCTCTTTTAAGAAAAGGAAAAATACAGAGAGTTTGACATTATAAGAGCAAAAGCAGGTGAGGTGCAGTAGTTCACACTTGTAATTCTAGCACTTTGAGAGCTTGAACCTAGGAGTTCGAGACCAGCCTGGGCAACATGGTGAGACCCTGCCTCTACAAGAAGTTTAAAAATCAGCAGTGTGGTGGCATATACCTGTGATCCCAGCTCTTCAGCAGGCTGAGGAGGGTGGATTGCTTTAGCCTGGGAGGTAGAGGCTGCAGTGAGCCATGATTCCACCACAGCACCCCTGCCTGAGCAACAGAGCAAGACCCTGTCAAAACAGAGAGAGAGAGAGAGAGAGATCAAACAAAGATAATTTTAATTCATGTAGACAGAAATACTCTCTCACACACATACTTCCAGTTTTATATTTCTCACATAATAGAACATCCAAAGCCAGGTTAGGTATGGGGACTGCTTGATTTAGTGGGTTGATGGTTTTAAACACAAAGTTTCTTGCATTTCTCCTGTTTATTGTCCTAAGTTATTCATTTTTGCCATGAGCCTTATTCTTCTCAAGCCTTTCACGTTGACTGAAACAGAACTTTTCTGGATACAACTATATCTAGAGGCAGAAAAAAAAAATGCAGTAAGAAAACCATGTGTTCCTTGCACCTGCCAACACTAAGCAGAATACTCACATATTTAACAAGTCAGATTTGGGTCAGCTCCTTCTCAACGAGTCATAAGCTAGGGAAACAGGACCACTATAATTAGAATTCACTACCTAAACATGACCTGCTGAGCTTGAGATGTGGTTTCACGCTTTGGAGAAACATAGAAAAAAATGCAGACTTTCACTGTCTGCATCTAAACTAAGGAAGAAGAGAGAAATACATGTTTGGCAGAATAATAATATTATTTTAATAGTCTATAACCACATTTCAAATTAACAGCATAATTTTGCCTGATATTTACCCAGATAGATGATTATAATGAGTGTTACCTACCAAATTTAAAGCACCACACTTTCAGAAAACTTACTGTGGAAAAAAAAATGAAAGAAAAAGATTGTGAAAAATTTCATGTTATTTATTTTATCTGATATAATTTTAATGATTAATGATAACTTCAATTTTTTTTTACATGTCAGCACTACAGATTTCTATGAAGTTTTACTGTGTATGCACCAATCTTCCTTATTTGGGGCAAACATATGTACTTTGAAAAATTTTGGCTCTTTACATTTATAAACCTGCATATCTTCTTGGTTATTATCTTACCATTTCACTTAGAAATAGATATAGTGCTCCATTTTATCTGAGTTCAGCTAAATATATCCTCCAATAAAAATATATTCTCCCTTAGCTAAAAAGATAGCTGGGTTATTTTATATTGGCTTTCTTTACAACTCATGTAACATTCATTTTCAAATTAAACTTTTGGTAAGTAAATTCCACTCATTTTAAACAAATGCAAATGTAAAATTAAATAATTTCATATTATTTTGCTGATAAGTTTAGTTACCATATTTTTTATTGCTGTATGTAAAATTTCTTAATAAATAATACACTTTACTAGATTTTTTTTCATTACACCATGACACAGAAAGGTACACTTAATCTTTATAATAAGTCTTGGAATATTTATTCTTCTATCTCATTTACAAAAGAGGAGAATTAGTTTCAGAGATATTAATTACCTTGTCCAAACTTGCACAACCAGCAACTAGTGTGTGCAGATTTCCAAACCACGACTACTTGACATTAAAGCCCATGATGTTTCAAACACATATTTAATGGAAGAAGGTATCAATAAAATTTCAATCGCTACCTAAGTGGTGAAACATCATAGATTAAAGCTTTCCTCAGTGCATTCTTTAGGCTATTAATATCTCCTAACATGATGATAAAATGGTTTACTGGTCAAATGATCTGGGAATGATGGATTAAAGCATGTTAAATTATTTTATATCAGAACTTCTCAGAGTTTGATATATTTATGTATATTACAGTTTTGAACCCTTAAGTCAGCAATGTAGAACTATATTTAGCAAAGTGATTTAATAGTAAAATTTTTGGATGATCAGTTCTCTTTGGTTCTTGGGCAATAAAATTCATATAGAATATAGTTATGATAATTGCTTTAATATCCTTTGCTAATAATTCTGCCATTTATGTTATTTATTTATGTATCAGTTTTAATTGATTGATTTTTTTTTTCATCACAGGCTGTATTTTCCTGCATCTTTGCATGCCTGATAAATTCTATCAGATTCCAGACATTGTAAATTTTACCTTATTACAAACTAGGCATTTTAGTTTTTATTCCTATAAATATTCTTGAGCTTTGTTCTGGAATGCAGTTAAGTTACTTGGAATTTTCTTTTTCTTTTTTTTTTTTTTTTTTTTTTTGATGCTTTCAATTTTTACTGTTAAAAATTGAACACAGGACCTCAACTGTGCTTTGTCCAGGCATAACTTTTTCCCCACTACTCAGGCAAAACATTTTCGGTGTTCTAGCAAGTGCCTCATTAATTAAGAACTATTCTGGGCCCTATATAAATTTCTAAGATTGTTATTTTGCTTGTATTGTGTGATATTTTTCTGGCCACTGTTGGATTCCTCACAAGTACCCCCTGCTGAAAACTTGAGGGGACCCCATGTGGTTCTCCCTTATTCTCTCTCTGTGCAGCTTTTACCTCTCCCATCTGCTGTCCTATCTCCAGAGCCCTAGCTCCTTCTCTTCCACTCAATGAGAATACCACATTCTGCCTGGGTTTCTCTTTCCTGTTCTGGGATCCAAAATTCTCTCCAGGAATTAAAAAAGGGCGATTATTGAGCCCACCTTACTTCATGTCTGTAGTGATCACTGATCACTGATCGCTATTCTTTGTTGCCTGATGTCCAAGATATTTAAAGCAAATGTTTTGAAAGCAAAATAGTTGAGTTTACTTATTGCTACCCTGTGCTATTGAATTGATTGTTTTCTTCCACCAGTTTCCTGATGTAAGAACCATCCTAAGGTGCTAAGATTTATGGGGAAATAGGATCCACCACCAGTTTTGCTTTTGTCTAAATCGGGCATTGACACTTTTTTTCTGTAAGAGACCAGATAATACATATTTTAGGTTTTGTCTGAGTGCCACATATGGTCTACATCACATCTTCTTCCATTTTTGTTTTAAATTCTTACAGTTTTAAAACTGTAAAAATGATAATTAGCTTATGGTCTGTATGAAAACAGGAGACAGGCCATATTTTTCCTGTGAGCTATAGGATGGTGATGCTAAAAAAGCGAGAGGTTTGGAAAATTTAAGAGCATAATGGGTAAAAGTAAAAGCATCTTTGGGTGTGGAGGGCAGGCTTAAAGTGGGGGCTCAAACTGGAATTACTTTAGCATGTATACATGTTGATGAGGATGAAAAAGTTGAGAGTATCTAGAGTAGTTAGTGGCAGAGGAAAGAGAAGGACATCATATATTTAATGTATATGTGTCAGCCTTTCATTATCACGAGTTCCACATATGCAGGTTCAAGCAACCGGAGATGGAAAATATTTGAAAAAAAATAAAATAAAACAACAAAAATAACAATACATAATAAAAAATAATACAAAATGAAAAATTTAATAGAGCAACTATTGACATAGCATTTATATTGTAGGAGGCATTATACATAGAAATGATTTAAAGCCTACAGAAGGATATATGTAAGCAATATGCAATTACATCATTTTACATAGGAGACTTGAGCATCCATGGAATTTGGTGTCAGTGAGGGATACTGAAACCAATCATCCACAGATACTGAGGGATGATGGTGTATACATAAACACTATATTTATGTATCTATACATATATGTATAGATATTATTTATAGAATATATATTTTATGAAAATTAAGAAAGTGAATTCAAAATTTATTTAGTAATATTATTTTTCTATTTTCTGTTTCATTCGTTTTACTCTTATACTCATTATTTCCTTCTTGCCATTTTCTCAGATAGACCTCTATAAATCAAATAATTTATTTTTTCTCCTTCATAATTGATGGAATAAAATAACTTACGTGCAAATGGAAGACTTCAGTTTCTATGAAGTAATATGGCTTTTCTATTTTGAGAATGGAATCATAAAAATGAAAAAGGATAATTTAATGTATTTATATTTTATGATAAGATCTCAAGATCATATCATAACATTCAATTATTTAAATTCTCATATGAATGTTGTAATCATAACTATAGTATTTTTTCCAAAAACGTAATTTTTAGAAAATGTAAATGTGACGACTGTATAAAACTACAATATATTCTGTTCTCTGGAATTATTTAACACTGAATAAAAAGCTTTAGCCATCAAATAATAAACTATACATATATAAACAAATATAAATAAACCATCTATTTTTACTATGATAATAAAATATGAGAAGAGTTTATTAAATGATTCAAGAAAGCACCTACAGCCGGGCGCGGTGGCTCAAGCCTGTAATCCCAGCACTTTGGGAGGCCGAGACGGGCGGATCACGAGGTCAGGAGATCGAGACCATCCTGGCGAACACGGTGAAACCCCGTCTCTACTAAAAAGTACAAAAAAACTAGCCGGGCGAAGTGGCGGGCGCCTGTAGTCCCAGCTACTCGGGAGGCTGAGGCAGGAGAATGGCATGAATCCGGGAGGCAGAGCTTGCGGTGAGCTGAGATCTGGCCACTGCACTCCAGCCTGGGCGACAGAGCGAGGCTCCGTCTCAAAAAAAAAAAAAACAAAAAGAAAGCACCTACAGCTTTATTCAGAATAGTCAAATAGCAGAAATAACACAAATGTGCATTAATTGATGAAAGAATAAACAAAATATGATATATCCATATAAGAAAATATTTTTCAGTCAATAAAAGAAAATAAATACTTCTATAAACTAAAAAAGGTGCATATTTTGAAAACATGGTGCTTAGTAAGAGGCCAGCCTAAGCATGGTGGCTCACACCTGTAATCCCAGCACTGTGAGAGGCCAAAACAGGAGGATCATTTGAGCCAGGAAGTTCAAAAACAGCCTGGGCAAAAAGCAAGCCCTCATCTCCACAAATTTAAAACAAAGAAAAATAACCGGGCGTGGTGACACACACCTGTAGTCCCAGATACTTGGGAAACTGAGGTGAGAGACGTCGCTTGAGCCCTAAAGGTTGAGGCTGCAGTGAGCTATGATCTCACCATCGCCTTCCAGTCTGAATGTAGACTGAGCCCCCATCTTAAGAAAGAGAGGCCAGACACAAAGTTTAATTTCATTTTATATGGAGTGTACAGAATAGGCAACTTCATAGAGATAAAGAGTTGATTAGTAATTGCCAGGAGATGGTGTTAAAGGTAAAAGAGAAGTAACTGTTAATATCTATAGATTCTGTTTGAAGATGATGAAAATTTTCTGCAAAATGTTGTTGGCGATATCTATACAATATTTTGAATACAAAAAAAAGTCACTAACTTGCACACTTTAAAACGGTGAGTTTTATGATATGCAAATTATGGGGTTTTTTTATTAAATGGGTGAAAAAAGAAAGGACCTATTTTTAAACATGCATTTGCTTATTTGACTTTTTAAAAATCTCTTAAAGAGTATAATATTGCATAATTTTTCAGGCTTCATTTCCCAAAGTAGAATGTTACTAAACAAAATAAAAATTATAAAACAGAATGATATTCTATCTATCTATCTATCTATCTATCTATCTATCTATTTATCTATCATTTGTCTTATCTATCTATCATCAACTATGTATCAGCTACTTAAAATGAATAAAAAAGAAACCACAATCATTCATTTAGTAGCTTTGAGAATATATGATCTAGTTATTTTCACATTTATATTCCACTTAATAACTTTACTTGTATATGTGATTTGGCTTCCTGTTTTGTTCATCTTTAATCTGTCCCACATTTTAGGATTGTGCAGTCTGCAGAGACATGAAGTCCTATTATATTTTCAGCTGAGAAAGATTTGTGCAAATGAAAGTTCATGAGATCTGTCTTTAGGGATCCATTCCTATGAATTATATAAAATATAGACTGCTAGTAAAGTGACATTTAGAATACACACACATTTATTTCAAATCATAAACCAAGTTTCACTTATTTAATGTATTCCAATCACATGGAAGTCATAAAAGTAAGTGTGCTCTCAGAAATGAGTGCCATTACAATAAAATATTCTGCAATAAAACAATACACAGCAAAAATATAAAAGCATATGAAGTATTATGCTCTTGATGCTTAATTTACTGACACTTCAGGTCAGCAAAATTTTTGAGTATTTATTCTTTTATTAAGTTTTCTTCTTAGGAAATACTATTTAGAATACATTTGATCAAAATGATATACTATTTTCTACATGGTCATAGACTGAGTCAAGAGAGACAAACAACATACTGAAAAATGACTAAATGATGTGCAAGATGGTTTAACAAGAGTGCATGGACATGTTTTTAGAGAAAAATTACTGTAGCACCAATACCCATGCTCTCTTTCTCAGATAAGTAGTCTCGTGAAGTATTTTTGATACATTCCCTTTTTCTCATATCATTTGGAAATATAAAAGGGGAAAACAGAGTTAAAACAGCCTGATCCATTCACTCCCTGCATCAGAAAGATAAAGTCTCAGTAACAATTGAAACTAATGAATACAACAAATGTGCATAAAATATATCTAAAATATAAGATAGCATTATTTACTCTAGAAATATGTTACACAGCTGGTAAGTTAGCCAAAAATACTTGCAAGCTTTGAAGTATAATGTAGAGGGTCTCCAGTGTAGTCTCCCTAAAGTGAAGTCCAATGTGTCCAAAGATGGATTGCTTTAGTATAATTTGTAGTTCTTCAAAACTTTTAGTTACAGAACATGTGAATTCAAAGACTGTCAGAGATAATTAGATACAGAAGAACCTGGGAGGAGGGTTAGAGAACAGAAAAATCAAAGTATGTCACATAATTATTTGATATTATTACTGTTGTACTTGTTTAATATATACTTGGTGAAAGGTAAAGGGAGAGGAGGTAAAGGGCATTTAGGGATTAATACTATGCTATGGAGGCATCTGTAATGAATAATGTACTGAGATATTTACTAGGTAGCCTGAGAGTGACAGAGAGTACCAAATGAGAACCCAAAATCTAATTATAAGCAGATGTAATAATAGGCAATTCTTATTCAACAAGTAACATTATCAAGTGTTTTTCATACATTAACTCATTTTGTGTTCATAAAAATTGATGAGGTAGGCTATCACTTGCCTTTCTTAAACATGAAAATACTATATTAAAATAAAGTCAAGTTGCTTAAATTCACACAGCCAAGAAATGGCGGATATACTGTTCAAACTCTGGTAATGTGTCTGCATAACACACACTACTAATGTTACACAGTGCTTAAATAATATTTGCTAAGTCCAATAGTGTGAGTAAGATTTGAAAAATATTCAACATTTGGGTGGACTGCCTAATATAGTGACATAACCAAGAAAAATATATTAAATGGTTAGAAAGATATTTATCAATCCAAAGAAAATACAAATAAGTATAAAATAATTATATGTTGCAGATGACTTCATTTATTGTGTAACATTATGTTCTCTTTTAAGTATACAGCATTTATTTCAGCAAATATACAGCTTTTGAGCATTTATTATTATCTACTTTATGTGTGATGAACTCCGCACAAAATAAAGTATTATAAATGCTTAATATTATGATTATTATTTACTCGAAACAAATTAAGTTTACAAAAATAGGAAATTATCAGTTATTAAAAGAAAAGAAAAATAAAAATTAGAAAATAATTTCTTACATTGCAAACTGTAATTAGATCCAAGATGTTAGGTTTATGTGTTTATAGTAGTTGAATAAACTATTTGGCATTGTAAGCCAGTGTATTTCACCAAAATAGAAAATAATATAGCTACTTTGGTGGTAGCTGTATAAGGCACGCATTATAATAGCATGAGAAATGGGGTGACCCCTGAGTCCCTGGGAGTAAGTAATTTACTTGCTTGTATATTATTTCTTCAGACTGGTGGGAACTTAATATATATAGTTGGTTTACAGTTATATCCTTTTATTTCCATATTGATGTTAAATATCCTATTAGTTTTGAAAACGGAATATTGTATCTCTAAATACTGTCTATTTCTCACACAAATTTTGACTTTTTTTGCTTCATGTATTTGGTCTCTCTTATGTGCTTATATGTTAAATATATAGTAGTTATATCTTCCTGATATATTGAAAATTTTATCAGTATAGAATTACCTTCTCTGCCTCAATACATGATTTTTTTTTTTTTTTTTTTGAGACAGAGTCTCGTTCTGTTGCCCAGGCTGGAGTACAGTAGCACGATCTCTACTCACTGCAAGCTCCGCCGCCCGGGTTCACGCCATTCTCCTGCCTCGGCCTCCTGAGTAGCTGGGACTACAGGTGCCTGCCACCACGCCCGGCTAATTTTTTTTTGTATTTTTAGTAGAGACGGGGTTTCACCGTGTTAGCCAGGATGGTCTCGATCTCTTGACCTCATGATCTGCCTGCCTTGGCCTCCCAAGGTCTGGGATTACAGGTGTGAGCCACTGCGCCGGGCCTGTAAATGTTTTGTATAATAATTCTATTTCATCTTGTATTATCAAAGTCACTCAAATTATTGCTTGCATGGTATGGTAGGTGAAATAATGCCCTCATACAAGATATCAGGTCCAAATCCCTGGAACTTGTAAATGTTACCTTATAAGAGAAAAACAAAAAAAAACTATTTGCAGATTTGATTAAGACACTTGAGAAGGAGAGATTATAATAGATTATCTGGACAAGCTATAAATGCTTTCATAAGCATCGTCATTTTACAAAGGCAGGGGGAAATTTCTCACACACACAGAAGAGAGGGCAATGTTAAGATGAAGCAGAAGTGTTTTGAAGACTTATCTTGATGAAGGCAGTGATGTAGCCATAAGCCGAGGAATGCCAGTAGTTACCAGAAACTTGAAAAAATTTACTTTCAGAGTCTCCGGAGTAAGGTGCAGCCCTGCAGACATCTTGATTTTAACCAATAATAGTGACTTTTACACTTCTGACTTCCATTTGTTTGTTTTTAACCACCAAGTTGTTGGCAGTTTTTACAGCAGGTAAAGGAAACTAACACATATTGTATATCTTTTTAAATTATTTTATATTCTAACTTTGAATAGAAAGTGTTTTTGTTATACACAACATATATGTGAACCATGTTTTTTAATCCTTTGCTAGAGTGATCTTACTAATCACTATTTTTTATTAAAATTTTTAACATATTTATATTTTATATATGTGGTAGGCCTTACCATATTGCTATCATTTTTTTTTTTTTTTTTTTTTGAGACGGAGTCTCGCTCTGCCGCCCAGGCTGGAGTGCAGTGGCCGGATCTCAGCTCACTGCAAGCTCCGCCTCCCGGGTTCACGCCATTCTCCTGCCTCAGCCTCCCGAGTAGTTGGGACTACAGGCGCCCGCCACCGCGCCCGGCTATTTTTTTGTATTTTTTTAGTAGAGACGGGGTTTCACCGTGTTAGCCAGGATGGTCTAGATCTCCTGACCTCGTGATCCGCCCGTCTCGGCCTCCCAAAGTGCTGGGATTACAGGCTTGAGCCACCGCGCCCGGCCTTGCTATCATTATGTCTCATATCATTTCCTTGTTTTCTTCACTTAATGACTGCGTCTTAAGTAAGTATTTTGAGGTGTATTATTTTAATTTTTTTTTGCTACTATATATTTTCAGGGTTATTTTATTACTGATTACCTTGCAGATTACAATTCAAATTTAAACTCAAATAAATATATTACTTTCTCATACTCACCTAATTTCAATAATGTACAGAGGAGTGATGTCAGCAGGATGGCAGAATATAAAACTCTGGACCATCCTTACCTCTATGGACATGCAGATTCCACATCAGTACACAGATACTGAATTTTTTGTGAAAAATCCAGAAACAATTTAAGAGGCTCGTGTATGATGGGTAAGCTTGAGAACTGCACCATGGATAAGCTTCATTTAAGTCAGTTGGAATATTTGAGTCATCCTTTTGCCATATTTTTCCCCTAGCTCAATACCTCATAATTGAGAGAAGACACCCAGCTCCTGGGTTTTCCAAGAATAGATAAGGAAAGGTCAGGACTATACATTTATCATACACTATACATTTATCATTCTGATTTCTCTGGAGGAGGTCAAGAAACTACTTTCTGTTTTGTCTGACTCTGAACACTGACAGCAAAAGGTTCCATGTAGGGAGTCATTGAGAATAAGGTGGCAGTGTGATCTGCCATGCCTGCAATTTCCATAGGCACTCTCTCACACCTTAGCACACAGAAAATGGACATAATCACCCAGGCATCAACTTATCCCTAGGGAGAAAAAGACTTGGACTGCCCATCTAACATTCCAACTGTGTGGTGTGCTACACAAGAGACTGGCTTCTGTCTCACTTGTCAGAGCACTGACAGGACCTGGCATACTCAAGATGTCTGGGAGCTACAGAGAACCAAAAAATATCTCATGGCATGCTGCTCTACCAGTCCATCCATATGAGCAGACACCAGAGAGATCAAGACCTGAAAAAGAAACAATTAAGTTCCTCTCACTTGGAATTAACACACACAATTCTAAAAATGATACATAGAGAAGTTTTGGGAGGCCCCACAATCTCTTCCTGAGCTGATATGGTGTCATAAATATGCTCATTGACTCAGAAAAACAATGCATACACAAAGTGAGAACTTCAAAAAATATATTTAAAATATGAAAAACAACCAACCATAAATCTTGGAGCTGAAGAATCAAATAAATAATTGAAAATTTTACTAGATGAGTTTGACAGTGGATTTACACAAGCAGAAGAAATAATACACAACCTCAGGACAGGTCATTTGCAATTATGCAGTCATGAAACAAAAATTTAAACAAAAGAATGAACGTGTGAAGATGACTTAGGGACTTTTATGATACCATCAAGTGGACCAATATACACATTGTGAAAGTATTCTTTTTGTACACAGTCCATAAGGAGAATATAAAGAGAAATGACCAAGAAAGTTTACAGAAAGAAGTAATCACTTAAAAGTTCTCAGGTCTTGGAAAGAAAAAGAACATCCAGATCTAGGTAACCCAATGGACTGAAATTAAAATAAACACAAAGAAATTCATACCAAGACACATTATAGTCAAATTTTCTAAAGTCAAGACAAGAAATTTTGAAAGTAGTGACAGAGAAGTGACTTGTCACATACAGCAGAAATTCTATAAGACTATTAGCAGATTTCTCAGAAGAAACCTTGCAGAATAGAAGGGAGTCGAATGATATATTCAGACTACTGACAGAAAAATTACGACCAACCACAAATACTATGAGTGATAAAACTGTTTTTTAAAAATGAAAGATTAATAAAGACATTTTCAGGCAAACATCCGAAGGGAGTTAATCACCACTAGACATGCCTTAGAAAAATATTTGAAAAGAAAATCTTCAAGTTGAAATGCTAAAGGGAAACACAAATACATAGAAAAACAAAACACATTGGTTAAGGTAAACATATTGACAAATGCAGAATACTGTAATACTGTAAACATAGTGCATAAATGACCTTTAATTCTAGTGTAGAAGTTAAAACACAAAATTATAAAATAACTAAAACTGTAAAATACACGAATAGTTTTTAAAAGATATAAAATGTAATATGAATAACATAAAGAGTGGGGAGATATGTAAAACATTAGACTTTTTGTATGTGATCAAATTTAATTTATCAACTTAAAGTAGAGTGTTATAAGATATTTTACGTAAACTCATGATAACTATAAAGAAAATACCTATAAAGGACACACGCACACTCACAGAGAAAGAGAGAAATAAATCAGTATGGTGCTACGAAAAAGATTAAAAGCAGCAGCAAAAGAGGAACAAAGGAAAAAAAGACCTACAAAAAAAGGCAGAAAATGACACTAGTAAGTCCAACTCTATCACTAATTACTTTAAATTGAAATAAACTAAATTCCCCAATCAAGAGACACAGAGTAGCTCAATGAATAAATAAAATAAAATAAAAATAAGAAAATAAGTCCTAACTAAATGCTGTCTACAAAAAACTCACTTCAGATTTAAGAACACATAATTAAGCTGAAGTGATAGAGAAAATATCCCATTCAATGGGTAACAAAACCAAAGCAAGGGTGGCTACAATTATATCAGGAGAAAAAAAATAAATTAATTAAAAAAAAAGACTTTAAGTGAGAAGTTTTCACAAAGTAAGGAAGTATATTAAATAAATATTAAGGCATCAATTCAGCAGGAAAATAAAACAAACATAAATATATGTGCACCCAACATCCAACCACCTAAATATATAAAGTAAACATTGATAGTGCTGAAGTGAAAAATTGATAGAAATACAATCATACTAGGAGATCACAATACCAAATTTCAGTAATGGACAGAACAGTCAGGGAGAAAATTAATAACAGAGGACTTGAAAAACATTATAGATAAAGTGATCCTAATAGACACAGACAGAACATCTAAACAGCAACGGCAGAATACAAATTCTTCTGATTAGAACACACAAAAAGAGTCTTAACAAATTTAAGAATCCTACAATCGTATAATAAAACTAGAAACCAATAGCAGAAAAAAACTAAAAAAACTTCAAAATATGTAAAAATTAAACACTCTCTTGAATAATCAATGGGCCTAATAAAAAATCAAAAGGAAAATTAGAAAATCTGTTAAAACAAATGAAAATTAGGAAACATCATATCAAAATGTATGAAATGCAGTAAAAGCAGTACTAACAGGGACGTTTATAATGATAAACATCTACATTCAAAAAGAAAAAAGATCTGAAATAAATGGTCTACCATTAGACCTGAAGAAATTAGAAAAATATAAACTAAACACAAGTTTGTGGAAGAAGGGAAATAACTAAGATTAGGGAAGAAATAAATGAAAGAGAATATAAATATTATAAAAAGTTATTGAACCTGAGTTAATTTTTTTGGAAAGATCAACAAAATTAACAAACCCTTAGTTAGACTAAGAAAAAGACAAAAATCAAATACATAAAATTATAAATGAGATAAGAGACATTACTTCTGATATCACATAAATAAAAAAGATCATAAGATATATTATGAACAATTATACCACAAAAAATGGATAATCTAGAAGGAATGAATAAATTTCTAGAAACATACAATAGCCAAACTGAAGAAATAGAAAATCTGAATAGACCTATAACTAGTAAGGATATTGAGTAAGTCACCAAAAACTTCACAACAAAGAAAAATCCTGGACCAAATGGCATTGGTGAATTTTTGCAAACATTTAAAGGAGAATTAACATCAATTTTCTCAAAATTTTTCAAAAATCTGAAGAGAAGGGAACACTTCCAAACTCATTGTATGAGACCAGCACTACCCTGAAACCAAGGTCAAAGACACTAAAACAAACAACAGGAAAGTATTTCCTATAAGTGTAGAAACAAAAATCCTTAATAAAATACTAACAAACTGAATTCAGTACGTCATTAAAATCATCATACACACTAATGAAGTGATATTTACCCCTGGATTTCAATGATGTGTCTGCATATATAAATCAATGAATGTGATACATCACATTAACAGACTAAAGGATAAAATCACATAACCATCTTAATAGATACCAACAAAGCATTTGATAAAATTCAACATTTGTTTCTGATAAAAACTCTTAAAAAACTAGGAATAGAAGGATATCGCCTCAACATGAAAGGCAATATATTGAAAGCCACAGCTAACACTCAAAGGGGAAAAACTGAAAACATTCTCTCTGAGATCAGGAACAGGATATGTTTATCTACTCTAAGTATTTCTATTGAACATAGTACTAAAATGCTATCCAAAATAAAATATAAAAGGCATTCAAATCAGAAACGAAGAAGAAATATTATCTCTTCACAGATGACATGAACTTTTAGGTATAAAACACTAAAGACTCAAAGGAAAATAAACAATTAGAACTAACAAACAAGTTCACTAAAGTTGTGGAATACAAAATCAACATCCAAAAATCAGTTACCTTTTTTTTCAGATAATTTATTGTTAATGTAACTAACAATAAATGTAACTATAAATCAACTGTTACACTAACAATAAATCAGTTGTTACACTAACAATAAATTATCTGAGAAGAAAATTAAAAAATCAATCTCATTTATAATAGCATCAAAAAGAATAAAATACTTGCATACTGAAAAACATTGGTGAAAAAATTAAAGAAGACATTAGGGGAAAGAGGAAATAGGGAGAAGGTAGTCAAAGTAATTAAGCTTTAGAAAAAGAAATTAAAGAAGACAAAAATAAATGGAAAGATATCCTATGTTCATGCTGTGGAAGACTTACTATTACTAAAAATGCCCATGCTATTCAAAGCAAACTACAGATTCAATGCAATCTCCATCAAAACTCCAGTAATAGAAATAGAGAAAACAAATCTAAAATGTATGTAGACTCAAAAATATTGTGAAAAGCCTAAACAATCTTGAGAAAGACAATAGCTGGAGGCATGACATGTCCTGATTTCAAAATATAGGACCAAGTTACAGTAATTAAAACAGCATGGTACTGGAATAAAAACAGTCATATAGAACAATGAAATAGAATAGAGAACCCTGAAATAAATCCATATATTTGTGGTCAACTGATCTGCAAAGATGCCAAGAATACAAAATAGGGAAATTTATAATTTCCTCAACAAAAGGTCCTGAGAAACTTGGATATCTACATGCAAAAGAATAAAATTAGAGTCCTTTTTTATGCCATGCACAAAAATTAACTCAAAATGGATTAAATACTTAAAAATTAAGACATGAAATTGTGAAACTCGTGGAAGAAAACTGAGGAAAAACTTTCTAACATTAGTCTGGAAAGTCATTTCGTGACAACAAAATCATAGGCAACATATGCAAAATTAGACAAGTGGGACTTCATCAGACTAAACAGCTTCTGCCCAGAAGGAAACAATGAACAAAGTGGAAGGCAATCTCTATGAAATGGGAGAAATTATTTACAAGCCATATATCTGGTAACAGGTTAATGTCTAAAAAAAAATGTAAGAATATCTTACGACTCAGTAGAAACAGACACACACACACACATGCAAACATACACACAAGCAAAAACCAGAAAATCAGTAATGTCAGCAGGGGCAGAGTGTGGATGGTGTTTATTCAAAGAGACACAAATGGACAACAGATACATGAGAAGGTGTTCATCGTGACTAATCATCAGGAAAATTCAAATAAAGACTGCAATGAGATCGTACCTCAAACCTATTATGATGATCACTATCCAGAAAACAAAGAATAAGAGGTGCTAGTGAGGTTGTGGAGGATTTAAGATCCTTTTAAACTATTGGTAAGAATGTAAAATGGTGTCATTGCTATGGAAAACAGTATGGCGGTTCCCCTAAAAATTAAAAATAGAACTACCATATTATTCATTTATGGATATTTATTCAAAAGTATTAAATTCAGTATCTCAAAGAGATATTCACACTCCTAAATTCATTGCAGCATTGTTCACAATAGCCAACATGTGGAAACAACCTAAATGTCCACAAATGAAAAAATGGATACAAAGTGATTTATAAATAAAAATGGGTATTATTCACCTTTTTAAAAGAAGCAAATATTATTATATGTAGTAACATAGATAAACCTGGAGGACATTACACTAAGTGAAATAAGCTAGTCACACAAGGACAAGTAGTGTATGATTACACTTATATAAGGAATCTAAGCTAGTCAAATTTACAGAAGCAAAAAGTCAAAAGTTGGTTACCAGGATCTAAGGGCAGGAATAAAAGGACAGTTGCTTTTCAATGGCTATACAATTTTTCAGCTAAGGAAGGTGAAAAAGGACTTGAGATCTGCTGTACAATATTGTGCTTAAAGGTAACATTACTGTACTAGATACTTAAAAATTGGTTAAGAAGGTGCATCTCATGTAACCTGTTCTTACCACAATTTTAAAAATGATATGAAAGCTAACTTCCAATACCTATGAATGTTACTTTGTTAGGAAATAGAACCACTGTACATGTAATGAGTTTAGATGAAGTCACACTGAGTAGGTTGAACCCTTAATTTAATCTGACCAGTAGCTTTATAAAAAGAGAAGAGATACAGAGACAAAGAAATGCAAGAAGAAGATGGCCATTTGATAAAGGCAGAGATTGGAGTATTGTATCTATAAGCCAAGAAATGCTAGGCACATACAAGAAGCTAGAAGAAGCATATAAAGATTCTCCCCTATAGGTTTCAGAGGGAGTACGACCTCGCTGATGCCTTAGTTTTGGACTTCTAGCTTCTAAAACAGTGGGACAATAAATTTCTATTTATCTAAGACCAAAAACAAACAAACAAACAAACAAAAACACAGAAACTTTAATATATCTTTGTTTCCTCTCCTCTTTTTGTGCTATTATTGTTATACAAATTGCATCTTTATATATTATTAGGCCCATCAACATATTTTCATAAATATTACTGTATGAAATTATATTTTAAGGCAAATAAAAGAACAGATTTACAAACAAAAAATATGTTTATACTATCTGTTATACTTACCCACATACTTTTCCTTACTGGTGCTCTGCCCTTTATTTCCTCATGTGGATTCTAGTTACTGTGAATGCTGTGATCTTGTCAGCAGTTTGCTATTGCTTTTGGCAATGCCTTAGAAATAGAGCCTTTTTCACAGAGGTGATCGCTAAGTCAAATCAAATAGCCACAACACCTTGGGAACAGAGATTTTCCAGGTTGTTGCTAGTTGGACTAAATATTTACTGTGCTCTGGGGACGGAGCTTTTAATGGAGCTCCAAAAGAGATTAATCCTGTCATTTGGCCGCAAGACTGCTGATTTTAATGGCTACTGTGATAAAGAGTTGTAAACAGAAGGTATTGGGAATAGACACAAGTTGAAACGCCACAGACCCTGCTATCTCATTGAGATTTGACAATGTGCTTTGGATAGGAACATTTCAGTTCACTCAGTGGATCTAGTTAACTTCTAGACTTCTGAAATGGTTGATTTTAACTGTTTTGCAGTATTGTTTTTTGTGGAAAGTCATTACCAAGACCCTCAATTGGCCATTCTGGAGTCAACTTTGATGTATACATGTTTAAATTTTTATTTCACAAATTTAAAACATACATAAAAGTGAAGAGATGGCTCACGCCTGTAATCCCAGCACTTTGGGAGGCCGAGGTGGGCGGATCACGAGGTCAGGAAATCGAGACCATACTGGCTAACACAGTGAAACCCCGTCTCTACTAAAAATACAAAAAAAATAGCCGGGCGCGGTGGCGGGCGCCTGTAGTCCCAGCTACTCAGAAGGCTAGGCAGGAGAATCACTTGAACTCGGAAGGCGGAGCTTGCAGTGAGCCGAGACTGCGCCACTGCACTCCAGCCTGGGCGACACAGCGAGACTTCGTCTCAGGAAAAAAAAAAAAAAAAAAAAAAAAGTGAAGAGAAATGTATAAAAACGCACTCATCACACAGCTTCATTTTTTTTTTTTTTTAATTATGGTTAATTTTGCTTTAAATATAACCCTATGAATTTCCCTTCACTCCTGGTGTTTTTCTTTTAGAAGCAAATGCCAGACACATATATCATTCACGAGTATTTCAATATATAACATAAAAAATGAAGGCTTTAAAAACCACCATTATTTAACCCTACTTTTTTATGGTATTAATAGTTATTATTTTCTAATTGTCTCAAAAATGTTATAGTCTCCTCATATCAAGATTCATATAATATCCTTATATACCAATTGATTAAGAGTTCCCTTAGGACTTTTATTATATAGGCCTGCTTTCTAATACTGTGTTGTCTCTTTCAATTTATTTTATGAAAGATTGTCATATATTTATGTAGATTGTTTTTCACAATCTGTACTTTGTAGCCAGCAACTTCATATTGCCATTACATGTATGTTTATATTTCCCATATTTCTTATTAGCTAAACGTTAAATCAAGAAACTCTGCTGGGCACGGTGGCTCACGCCTGTAATCCCAGCACTCAAGGTCAAGAGTTCTAGAGAAGCCTGGTCAATATGTTGAAACCCCGTCTCTACTAAAAATACAAAAATTAGCCAGGCATGGTGGCAGGTGTCTGTAGTACCAGCTACTCCGGAGGCTGAGGCAGGAGAATCACTTGAACACAGGAGGTGGAGCTTGCAGTGAGCCCAGATGGCACCACTGTGCTCCAGCCTTAGCGACACAGCAAGACTCATCTCAAAAAAAAAAAAAAAAAAAAAAAAAAAAAAGGTTGAGTTTGGTCCCCTTTTCTCTCCCTCTCTGTTTTATTTAATTTAAGAGACCAGAATAACTAAAACACGAAACCGAATTGAATAGGAAAGTGGCAGCCTTTAATTGCAAATATGCACACACTCTTGGGGGAGGTTCTCTGGTCCTCAAGTATGGGGCCAGAGAAGTCACACCGGCCTCTGCCGGTGGGGGACTTTTATGCATTGGTACTGGAAGGGGGAGGGCAGTGGGTGGGATAAGGGTGCGATAGGGGCATCTCCGTAGGCGTGGCCGGGTAGTTTCCATCTCTTCGGATTGATGTCACCTGGCGCATGCTCGGTTGTCCTGCACTTTCCCGGGCCGCGGGAAAGTTGGTGATGAAGAACCCGGAAGCAATCGGGACTGTGCCATCTTGTTCACCTTCCTCCATTTTGGTCCCTTCTCCTTCACTCAAACACTCTGATCCGCTAATTGCCCTTCTTCTTTACACCATGTGATGATACAGCAAGAAGGCCCTGGACAAAAACCAACTCCTTGATCTTGGTCTTCCAGCCTGCAGAGCTGTGAGGAAATACATTTCTTTTCTCTATAAATAACCCAGTCTCAAGTATTCGGTTATAGCAGCACACAAAACAGACTAAGAAACTTCCCTTAATCAACTAGTTAAGTAATCTGAGGTATGCTTTGTGAATGATAAATAAATCCTGATGTTTTCTTATTGTTGGCCAGTCTTAAAAACAATGTGTGTTTTCCTAGTATTCACCAAATGTGACTAGTGCAGGTTTTTGTCTGTTTTTTATGTTTGTTTTTGCTTTTGAGTATATTAGGGATTTTTGAATTAAATATATTTGCCGTGTTTTAAATAATTATCCTACATACTTAAATTATTTTATCATTGGCTAGTGGGACCCCATCAAACTGGCTCCTAAGTCATTTCAGTATGGTCTTAGGGTCTTTAGTAACTTTCTTTCTTTTTGTCACCTGCTTTGATATCTACCATTTCTCCAAGGGTCTCTGTTTTTGGTTCATTTGTTGTTTTTTGCTTTTTAAATGAATATGGTCTTCAAAGACTGCAATATACATATTACTCATTGCCACCAGATAGGACTTAAGAGATCGAAAATAAAAATATTTGAAATGAAATGTGTGTGTGTTGTAAAGAAAAAAAAAATGCACAAGTTAAACAAAAAATGAGGCTATATTCGAGCCTACTGAAATATGCAAGTATGAAGCCAGTTCACTAATAACCACAGAGGAAGACTCCCACTACATGAAGGATAGCAAAAATCATCACTATGCCAACCACTAGAAATTAAAGTACTCTCACTTCCATACTTGTACACACTGCATCCTGAATTGCAATTTTACCAACTGCCTGAATTTGGTAAAATCACTCACATGCAACAAGTTATATGAAGCAGATTTATTACTCATATATAGGCAGCAAGGGGAAAAAAAAAATGTATTGTGAGCTAGTCCCCCAAGGCTCAAGAAAGCAAGAGGCAGATGGAGTCTCAACTTCATGCTTTACTTGCACCATAGCTGAGGAATCCCAAAAGGCAACCTATGCCAGGTTTTACACCTTGGGGGCAGCAAGAATCACTGAGCAAATTTTGAAGAACCCACTGCTTCCAGGGGAGAGAGGAAGGAAGCCCAGGCTGTTCTGCGCACTTCCCCTCTAACTCAAGATGTTACACTCCTTAGAAGGGACAGGAGCATAGTCCAGGCTGTTTCAGGCAGTTCCTCCCTATCTCAGAATATTGCATTCCAAGCACATTCTACATTTATTCTGAGAGCTACAGGCAAGAAGAAAAGTAGGAAAGAAACTGGGTCGACCAGGGCTATCAGGGGGCTCTCCAGCAGGGAAGGAGATTGAATACAACTCTCCTAAACAAAGGGCAAGAGTTTTTAAGTGCTGAGGTGAGCTAGGGGAAAAGTACCAAAGGACATTAAAGGCAAAACTGGTCAATGTCATTAGGAAATCTAAATTTTTAGCAAATTTAGATTAGTACTTATCAAAGTTATGCCCCATGCTCCTACAGACACTGGGAGACAGGGACACTCTCTCTTGATGGTTACATTGCAAATGGATGGCTCCCAGGTCTTTGAGAAAGATTCCTAGGTTATAAAACTTGCAAAAGGCTGGGAGATTTACATCTCAAAGGTACAGAGAGAGAATTTACAACTGAAAGTTTCCCAAAGTAAATATTCTAAGCAAAGGGATGTCAGAGTTTCTAGTCAGGAAGTAACCTAGCTAAGTTCAGTCAAGCTAAGGAAAATATTAAGGCTGTCTTGGTCAACACACACACACACACACACGGGTGTGCACAAAAATACACCCACACGCAATCACATGTAGGTGACATAATTTAATGACAACATACTAGATAAGTAGATTCTTATCATTTCAGTGCAAATCTAGGTCTATTGGGCTTTTACCTAGTCTCACTGATCTTATAAATATTGTTTTCTTTTCCCTTCAATAAAAATCCTAGCTCTCAATAATAGTACCATAATTACTCATTTTATTTTTCCAGAACTGCACATATACTGGCTGAGAATGAAAATTATAGAAGTATCTCCAATTGTATGAATTTTTTTAAAGTTGCTTGGAAATTCTTTTTGTTCTTAATTCATTTCACATTAAGATATGCAGTTAGATTACTGTGTTTCAAAGTAACTTGGAAGAGATTTTCTCTGTGGGGTACCAACAAGTGTAAAGTCTGCCAAGTAAGATGAATAATGAATACACTCTAGAGATCTATTGTACAATATTATGCCTACTGTCAACAATAACATGAGGTACACTTAAAAATTTATTACTGGGCAAATCTCATGTTGCATTCTTATGACAATAATTAAAATAAAATAGAATAAAATTGATTTGTCTTAGTTTACTTTTTATTGTAGAAGATAACCATTTTGATGTCAAATATGCCCACTATTCCAAAGTCAAAATGATAAATATATGAGAAAAGTTTAGTTTCTATGCCTGCCCCTCCCCTTATTCTTTCCCTTTATATAGAAATATTTTTCTCTCAATGTTATGGTTTATTGTTTCATTGTTCTTTTTCATTCTATAAGTAACTATGTATTCGTATGTATGAATACATATATCCATTTGCATAGTACTCGATTGTGTGAATATAATAAAGTATAAATCCCCTCTACTACCAACTCTTTGGATATTTTTGAGAGTGTACTTTTCTCACACTGTGCTTGAGTTCTATATATTCTTTCTTTATATATTTTTAATACTAAGAAGCAGGGGTAGTCCCAAATAGTCTTCTTACTTTCATCATTCAGAGGTCCTGTTTTTACTGTTGCCTTTTCTAATGGTTAAAAATGTGAGCCTCTTCCCCTCCCTGACTTTATCTAATCCCTCTTTTCCTTTGTCCCTGTTGTTCCTCTGCTGCTGGATTTGAACTTTATTCCCAGTATTTTGTCTTCACTTCAGTGCTTTCTGAAAAAAGAGAGTTTCAATTGATTCATTTTAATACTTTTTAGAGCCACCAAATATTCTCTACTGTATTCCTGTTGTATCCCAGAAAAGCCCCTTCCCATTTATGTGATATTCTAAAACCGGGTTGCTGAGCTTTCTAGTCAGTAGTTTATGGTATTTTGAGTTTCTCCAGATTTTTAAAAAGTCACTTTTCTTTGGTTTCTTTCCTGTGGATTTCTCTTAAAGTTTTAAGAATATCAGAGTTGGCCGGGCGCGGTGGCTCAAGCCTGTAACCCCAGCACTTTGGGAGGCCGAGACCGGCGGATCACGAGGTCAGGAGATGAAGACCATCCTGGCTAACACGGTGAAACCCCGTCTCTACTAAAAAATACAAAAAAACTCGCTGGGCGAGGTGGCGGGCGCCTGTAGTCCCAGCTACTCGGGAGGCTGAGGCAGGAGAATGGCTTGAACCCGGGAGGCGGAGCTTGCAGTGAGCCGAGATCCGGCCCCTGCACTCCAGTCCGGGCGACAGAGCGAGACTCCGTCTCAAAGAAAAAAAAAAAAAAAGAATATCGGAGTTAAATGTCTACTATATACATGGAGTTCTTATGTGACTCTGGTAATAGCATCATTGACATGGCATTAGGAGTTTACAAAATATTTCATCTCATTTCATTTTTACAACCCTAATGGTTCAAAGTGTATATTCAAATAGTTTAAGATAACTGCCATTGACGTCAAAGAGAGTTCGTATGTAGTAGAATGAGAACTGAAGGCCGCTTCAGCTTGGTCACAAAAGCATGCTCCACACCACCATGGTTTATAGCTACATCTTGGGTAGGATGGATGGAAACTATTTTGTCAAATTGATACAATTTCCTCATATTTTAGAAACTTAAGGGAACTAGCCCATGAATATCCTAAACCAGTAATGTTCATTATCTCAAATTATAGCTCAAAAAGCTCAAAAGTATATGTGACAGAGCCAATCCCTATCACCACTGAGAACAGGTGATGGACTAAGTCTCCTGTCTCTCAGTCTACAATCTTATACACTCTAATTAAATTGAAAACATCCCCCGAAGGAAACACTCAGTGAATTCTCTGCTGTTACACTCAGTAAAATATTGTTCTTTTAAGTGAAAGAGCCAGTTACCTTTAGGGAAGACTGCCTTTCTGAATTCCAAAATACCTTTTCCTTCACTCTTTACTACCTAGCATAATATATGGAGAATAAAAATATATGAACCTCATTTCCTCATTCATTAGTTTGTAGTAATACTGAAGTAATTGCATATACCTTAGCATCCACTGGCAAGTTGGATGCTTAGGAGTAAGAAGTTTATCCACATTTTCTCAACTGATATCAAAGAGACATGGAAAAGCATGGATAGTTATGAAATGGTATCATTATTATGGAGTTTTATCCCTTAACCTTTTTTTTTTTTTTTTTTTTTTTTTTGAGACGGAGTCTCGCTCTGTAGCCCAGGCTGGAGTGCAGTGGCCGGATCTCAGCTCATTACAAGCTCCGCCTCCCGGGTTCACGCCATTCTCCGGCCTCAGGCTCCCGAGTAGCTGGGACTACAGGCGCCCGCCAACCTCCTCCGGCTAGTTTTTTGTATTTCTTAGTAGAGATGGGGTTTCACCGTGTTAGCCAGGATGGTCTCGATCTCCTGACCTCGTGATCCACCCGTCTCAGCCTCCCAAAGTGCTGGGATTACAGGCTTGAGCCACCGCGCCCGGCCGCTATCCCTTAACCTTTGATACTATATCCTTGAATTGTGAGCCATAAGGCAACATTTTCAAATGTAACTGGAATAATTGCACATAAAATTAAAATACAGGCTGTAGGAATATAATATCATAATATTTTGGGTGGTGCATGTGTCAACAAACATTTTATACTGAGGCACCATGTACTGAGTCACTAGGCATGACTCCTAAAATATATTCCTATATAGCTAGAAATTACAACTGTGGTTTTATTTTTTGGTTCAATCAGAAAGCATAATTCACACGGTAGGTTAAACAGGGAAAGCTTAAAATAGAAATTATTAAGTATAATAAAAGAATAATTCGAGTATACAATAACATTTTATCTTATACTCTAAGACAAAAGAGAGTACTCAGGGAAGGATAAGTTCGAAAGGGGTTCCCACTGGCTCCACAGAGACTGCAGTCCCACACAGGCCTCCCTGCTGCAGCTGGAGTGATGGCAGCATCATTCATAATTGCCAAAGGGTAGAGACAACCTAAACATCTACACAAGGATGAATGAATAAATGAAATGTGGTATATACACACAACAGATTATGATTTAGACTTAAAAGGGAATGAAATTCTGATACATGGTACAACATGGATTAATATTGAAAACATTATGCTAACTGAAATAAGCAGTACACGCAAGAACAAACATTGTATGATTTCACTTATCTGAATTATCTAGACTAGTCAAATCATAGAGACAGAAAGTGGACTGGTGGTTTCCAGGGACTGGAGGTAAGACAGGTCTTGTTTAATGGACACAGATTTTCAGTTTTAGAGGAGAAAAGCATTCTGGAGCTGGATGGTGGTGATTGTTGCAAAGAATGTATATATAATTAATGCTAATGAATTGGTACATAAAATAGTTAAAATGGTAAATTTTATGCTATGTATATTTTATGACAATTTAAAAAAAAAAAAAAGAAAGACAAAAAATACACAACTGTTCCTGGATACATCTGTTGAACAAATAATGTCATCACTGTGCTTATAGAACTGGGTGGAAGGATGGGAACTGTAAAGAATCTGTTTTTGTCTCTTACCTCTTTCTTTTGTGGATTGTTTTACCTAATTAATATACCTATTTATGTTTCTATATCTAGTTTTGTTTTACTTTATTTTGTTTTTTTAAAAAACACAAATGTTTTAGTGCACAATTGTAATTGTTGGGATGTGGATTACCATTCCTTTAGTTACTCTAGCTAATTAGGAAGTAATCTATGGGATATAATTTCATAAATTTATTTGTAAACCTCCTCTAATTTTAGGTTTCCCATGCTAACAAAAAACCCACTATATTTTTAGTATAATTATGTCTCAAGTATTTCATGAGACAGAATTATACTGAATTTCTAATTCTTTTTTTAAAAGAAATTCAAATTTAACTGAGGGCCCTGTGTGTTATCTGACAACTCTATTTGGAATTCTCTTCATCTTCGATTTCTTCCTGACAACATTTTACCTAAATTTCAAGGCTTAGCACAAATATTTCTTCTGTTCTTTGATCCTCTAGAGAACATAGATATGTTTCAAATTCTGAATTTACTTCATAGGCAGTAGGGAGTCAGTCTTGGATTAAAGAGGAAATTCTAATATAGATGTTAAAATAAAGATATTTTGTCTTTGTTCTAATTCAATTGATCTATAATTTACCATAATATTGCATTTGTCATTGCTAGTTATTGTCAAAAGGTATAGGTTCTAATCAATATGAAAATATTTAATATCTGTATTAAGAATACAATAAAGTCTATTTAACATACAAAGAATAAAGAAGAAAATAAAAGGCATTAGAGATGCCTTAATATTTCTATCTGGAAGTTTTTTAGGAATACAGAAAGAACAAGAGTATGAAGAGCAAAAATAACCATCTAGTAACTTTTAAATGAACAGGGTTTATTAGAATTGCATTGTTTCTCGTTATTTCTAATATTGGATTCCCCTCTAGAAAGTTCCCAAGAGGTTTGGCATTTACTAAAAATTAATAAGGAGAAAATTGTCAGAAAATCTATAGTTGAAACATAGAATACTTCTCCAGGTAAATACACTTTATCTCATTGGATAGTCTGAAAATTCCTGGTACTTAAAATTGTTTAAAAGAGGAATGGCAATGTCGCTTTGTACAATTTTATGTTATGTATAAAAGAAAGGAAGTTGCTAAGAATTTGATGATGAGTATCAAGCATATCAAATAGCACTATTAAATTTTTTTTTAAAAACCTCTTTATGGACAGAAAAGAATAGGGAATTAAAAAGTAGTGGTGGCTGAACCAGCAGACTTTCTAGACTCCAAAACCTCAAACATGTAATGGTATCCAGGAAAAAAGAACCAAACCACTTCCACTCCATTCTTGATGGAGAAATCAAGGTAGAAAATTTTCATAAAATAGAGAATTAGCACTTTCCCCTCCCTGCACCCGTAAAGACAGTCTTTGAAAATAAATAAATAAATAAATAAGGCTAATAATACTATCTGGGGCTGTAGTACAGTTTGAAATCAGATAATGTGATGACTCCAGATTTTTTTTTTTTTTTTTTTTTTTTTTTTTGCTTAGTTTTATTTTGGCTACGTGGGCTCTTTTTTGGTTCCATATCAATGTTAGGATTTTTTTTTTCTAGTTCTGTGAAGAATGATGGTGGTATTTTGATGGGAATTGCATTGAATTTGTATATTATTTTGGCAATACAGTCATTTTCACAATGTTGATTCTACCCATCTATGAGCATGGGATGTGTTTTCATTTGTTTGGGTTGTCTACGACTTCTTTCAGCAGCGTTTTGTTGTTTTTCTTTTTTTTTCTTTTTTTTTTTTTTTTTTGAGGTGGAGTCTCGCTCTGTTACCCAGGCTGGAGTGCAGTGGCGCGATCTCGGCACACTGCAAGCTCTGCCTCCTGGGTTCACGCCATTCTCCTGCTTCAGCCTCCCGAGTAGCTGGGACTACAGGCGCCTGCCACCTCGCCCGACTAATTTTTTGTATTTTTAGTAGAGACAGGATTTCACCATGTTAGCCATGGTGGTCTCGATCTCCTGACCTCGTGATCCTCCTGCCTCGGCCTCCCAAAGTGCAGGGATTACAGGCGTGAGCCACTGCGCCCAGCCGTTTTGTTGTTTTTCTTGTAGAGGTCTTTTAAATTCTTGGTAAGGTATATCCCTAAGTTTTTTTGCAGCAATTGTAAAAGGGGTTGAATTCTTGGTTTGATTCTCAACTTAGTTGCTGATGGTGTATAAGAGAGCTACTGATTTGTGTAGATTAATTTCGTATCTGGAAATTTTGCTGAATTCTTCTATCAGGTCTAGGGGTTTTGGAGGAGTCGTTAGTACCTGCCCATTTCTTAAGATGGCAAAAAAAGCAGAGAGACAATCAGGCTGTGAAATCACACTATCTTATCTCCAGAAATAGCATGGATAGATTAGACAGATAGATAAATAGATAGATAGATAGAGACATAGACAGAGATAGAGACAGAGACAGAGATAGAGATAATCTTTGTAATAAAATCACCTAGTCACAACTCTAATACCTGTAAAGGGGGGTACGTGTCAGCCAGATTAAGATAAAACTACTACCAAAGAACAGATAGTTTTGGAAAACAGAGCACTGAAGCACGTGTGCGCACGCACGCACACAGAGTTATTTATTAATACAAAGAAAAGTAATATTTTTAAAAGCTACTTTACCTAGAGTGAAATATACTGAATTATATTTTAACTATTATTTCCCATTGAGCAATACTGACTCTTCCAAATGCTTCAGCTAAGCCAATCCCAGTCTGAAAACAGCAACTACTTCCTAGTCTTAGGGAATGACAGAAGAAATGTTCCCGACAGACTATTAAGAATCTGAAGTAGGCCTGGCACAGTGGCTCACGCCTGTAATCCCAGCACTTTGGGAGGCCAAGATGGGTGGAATGTCTGAGGTCAGGAGTTCAAGACCAGCCTGGCCAACATGGTGAAACCTTGTCTCTACTAAAAATAAAAAAATTAGCTAGGTGTGATGGTGCATGACTGTAATCCCAGCTACTCAAGAGGCTGAGGCAGGAGAATCGCTTGAATTTGGAAGACAGAGGTTGCAGTGAGCTGAGATTGTGCCACTGTACTCCAGCCTGGGAGACAGAGTGAGACCCTGTCTCAAAAAAAAAAAAAAAAAAAAATCTGAAGCATTATAATATGTATGCCCTTTTCAAACAGGTGCCAAATTTGCAAATCTTTTAATTGTTCAACTCTATTGCTACCACTATAAAGAATGGTTAAGATCAATTTAGATCTTCACTGTCCCATAGAAATAAAATGCATACCTCAAATATAAGCCATATATGTAATTTTAAATTTTCCTGTGGCAACATTTAAAAATTAAACACAAAAGTTAATTATATATCATATTTAATCTATCTGAAATAGTATCACTTCAACATGTGATCCATATGAAACTTACTAATGAAATATCATTCTTTCTCTTGACTGCACTAAATTTTTGGAATTGTGTATTTTATACTTATAGCCAGTCTCAAATCAGTATAGCCATCTTTTAGGTGCTCACGAGCCACAGGTGGTTAGTGAGTAATGTATGAAAAAGTTGTGATTTAGGTTTTTTTAAATGGTAGTATATTTGTGCTAATGTTCAGAAATACCAAAGAAAATACAAGACATTTACAAAAAATGATTTCTCATTGCTCTTGAAATAAACCCTGTTTTGGTCATATGCTGATCAAGGTTATTCATGCTCTGTCTCTCTTACATTTCCCTAGTTACTCTCAGTCTCTTTTTTTTTTTTTCTATGTTTTGGCCACTGATCCTTTCACAAGTCCTGGAATGCACCAAACTTCTCCCCACCTGGTAGATATACATGGCACATGGAACTTACTTTTCCTGAAACAATTTGTATCCATATTTTTTCCTTGCTTCCTACTCACCTCTCAATTTTCAATTCAAAAAGTTTTAGTTTAATAAAACTATGAGAGTCTGGGTGCGGTGGCTCACGCTTGTAATCCCAGCACTTCAGGAGGCCGAGGCGGGCACATTATCTGAGATTGGGAGTTTGAGACCAGTCTGACCAACAAGAAGAAACCCTGTCTCTACTAAAAATACAAAATTAGCTGGGTGTGGTGGCGCATGCCTGTAATCTCAACTACTTGGGAGGCTGAGGCAGGAGGATTACTTGAACCCGGGAGGCGGAGGCTGCGGTGAGCTGAGATTGTTCCATTGCACTCCAGCCTGGGCAACAAGAGCGAAACTCCATCTCAAACAATCAAACAAAACTATGAATCCAGGGAGACATTAAGGCTTATATTTCACATTTTAAAGCAAACTTTAAGTTTCCTTTATAATATCCAGAACACTAGTGGTGTTTTAAAAATTAAGATTATTTCCCACAACTTCTAAAAATTTACAGAGATTATACAGCATAAGAAAAATCTCGGAGATGGGGCAGAGCAAGATGGCCTAATAGACATAGCTCTAGTCTCCAGCTCTCAGCGCCAGCGACACAGAAGACAGGCGATTTCTGCATTTTCAACTGAGGTACTGGGTTCATCTCACTAGGGATTGCCGGACAATGGGTGCTGGTCAGCTGCTGCAGCCCGACCAGGGAGAGCTGAAGCAGGGGGAGGCATCACCTCACCTGGGAAGTGCAAGGGGGAAGGGAATCCCTTTTCCTAGCCAGGGTAACTGAGACACAAAACACCTGGAAAAACGGGTAACTCCCACCCTAATACTGCGCTTTACCAAGGGTCTCAGTAAACGGGCACACCAGGAGATTATATCCCACTCCTGGCCGGGAGGGTCCCATGCCCATGGAGCCTACCTCATTGCTAGCACAGCAATCTGCGATCTCGCGGTAAGGCAGCAGCAAGGCTGGGGGAGGGGCGCCCGCAATTGCTGAGGCTTAAGTAGGTAAATAAAGCCACTGGGAAGACAGCAGCTCAAGGAAGTCTGCCTGTCTCTGTAGACTCCACCTCTGGGGACAGGGCACAGCTAAACAACAACAACAACAACAACAACAAAAGCAGCAGAAATCTCTGCAGACGCAAATGACTCTGTCTGAGAGCTTTGAAGAGAGCGGACAGACTGCCTGCTCAAGTGGGTCCCTGACCCCTGAGCAGCCTAACTGGGAGACATCCCCACTAGGGGCAAACCGACACCCCACACCTCATACAGTGGAGTACACCCCTGAGAGGAAGCTTCCAAAGCAAGAATCAGACAGGTACACTCGCTGTTCAGCAATATTCTATCTTCTGCAGCCTCTGCTGCTGACACCCAGGCAAACAGGGTCTGGAGTGGAACTCAAGCAATCTCCAACAGACCTACAGCTGAGGGTCCTGACTGTTAGAAGGGAAACTAACAAACAGGAAGGACACCCACACAAAACCCCATCAGACGTCACCATCATCAAAGACCAGAGGCAGATAAAACCACAAAGATGTGGAAAAAGCAGGGCAGAAAAGCTGAAAATTCAAAAAATAAGAGCGCATCTCCCCCTGCAAAGGAACACAGCTCATCACCAGCAATGGATCAAAGCCGGACAGAGAATGACTTTGATGAGATGAGAGAAGAAGGCTTCAGTCCATCAAACTTCTCAGAGCTAAAGGAGGAATAACATTCCCAGTGCAAAGAAACTAAAAATCTTGAAAAAAGAGTGGAAGAATTGATAACTAGAATAATTAATGCAGAGAAGTCCATAACCGAACTGACAGAGATGAAAACCATGACACGAGAAATACGTGACAAATGCACAAGGTTCAGTAACCGACTCGATCAACTGGAAGAAAGAGTATCAGGGACTCAGAATCAAATGAATGAAATGAAGCGAGAAGAGAAATCTAAAGAAAAAAGAAGAAAAAGTAATGAACAAAGCCTGCAAGAAGTATGGGATTATGTAAAAAGACCAAATCTACGTCTGATTGGGGTGCCTGAAAGTGAGGGGGGAAATGGAACCAAGTTGGAAAACACTCTTCAGGATATCATCCAGGAGAACTTCCCCAACTACAGCAGGCCAACATTCAAATTCAGGAAATACAGAGAACGCCACAAAGATACTCCTCTAGAAGAGCAACTCCAAGACACATAATTGCCAGATTCACCAAAGTTGAAATGAAGGAAAAAAATCTTAAGGGCAGCCAGAGAGAAAGGTCGGGTTACCCACAAAGGGAAGCCCATCAGACTCACAGCAGATCTCTCGGCAGAAACTCTACAAGCCAGAAGAGAGTGGGGGTCAATATTCAACGTTCTTAAAGAAAAGAATTTTAAACCCAGAATTTCATATCCAGCCAAATTAAGTTTCATAAGTGAAGGAGAAATAAAATCCTTACAGATAAGCAAATGCTTAGAGATTTTGTTACCACCAGGTCTGCCCTACAAGAGACCCTGAAGGAAGCACTAAACATGGAAAGGAACAACAGGTACCAGCCATTGCAAAAACATATCAAAATGTAAAGTCCATCGATGTTAGGAAGAAACTGCATCAAGTAGCGAGCAAAATAACCAGCTAATATCATAATGACAGGATCAAGTTCACACATAACAATATTAACCTTAAGTGTAAATGGACTAAATGGTCCAATTAGATGACACAGACTGGCGAATTGGATAAAGAGTCAAGACCCATCATTCTGCTGTATTCAGGAGACCCATCTCACATGCAGAGACATACATAGGCTCAAAATAAAGGGATAGAGGAAGATCTACCAAGCAAATGGAAAACAAAAAAAAAGCAGGAGTTGCAAACCTGATGAAACAGACTTTAAACCATCAAAGATCAAAAGAGACAAAGAAGGCCATTACATAATCATAAAGAGATCAATTCTTCAGGAAGAGCTAACTATCCTAAATATATATGCACCCCATACAGGAGCACCTAGATTCATAAAGCAAGTCCTTAGAGACTTACAAAGAGACTTAGACCTCATACAATAATAATGGGAGACTTCAACACCCCACTGTCAATATTAGCCAGATCAACGAGACAGAAAGTTAACAAGGATATCAAGGAATGGAACTCAACTCTGCACCAAGCAGACCTAATAGACATCTACAGAACTCTCCACCCCAAATCAACAGAATATACATTCTTCTCAGCACCACATCACACTTATTCCAAAATTGACCACACACTTGGAAGTAAAGCACTCCTCAGCAAATGTAAAAGAACAGAAATTATAAAAAACTGTCTCTCAGACCACAGTGCAATCAAACCAGAACTCAGGACTAAGAAACTCAATCAAAACCACTCAATTACATGGAAACCAAATAACCTGCTCCTGAATGACTCCTGGGTACATAACGAAATGAAGGCAGAAATAAAGATGTTCTTTGAAACCAATGAGAACAAAGATACAACATACCAGAATCTCTGGGACACATTTAAAGCAGTGTGTAGAGGGAAATTTATAGCACTAAATGCTCACAAGAGAAATCTGGAAAGATCTAAAATTGACACTCTAACATCACAATTAAAAGAACTAGAGAAGCAAGAACAAACACATTCAAAAGCTAGCAGAAGGCAAGAAATAACTAAGATCAGAGCAGAACTGAAGGAGATAGAGACACAAAAAACCCTCCAAAAAAATCAATGAATCCAGGAGCTGGTTTTTTGAAAAGATCAACAAAATTGATAGACTGCTAGCAAGACTAATAAAGAAGAAAAGAGAGAAGAATCAAATAGACACAATAAAAAACGAAAGAGGGGATATCACCACCGACCCCACAGAAATACAAACTGCCATCACAGAATACTATAAACACCTCTACGCAAATAAACTAGAAAATCTAGAAGAAATGGATAATTTCCTGGACACTTACACTCTCCCAAGACTAAACCAGGAAGAAACTGAATCCCTGAATAGACCAATAGGAGGCTCTGAAATTGAGGCAATAATTAATAGTCTACCAAGCAAAAAAAATCCGGGACCAGATGGATTCACAGCTGAATTCTACCAGAGGTACAAGGAGGAGCTGGTACCATTCCTTCTGAAACTATTCCAACCAATAGAAAAAGAGGGAATTCTCCCTAACTCATTTTATGAGGCCAGCATCATCCTGATACCAAAGCCTGGCAGAGACACAACAAAAAAAGAGAATTTTAGACCAATATCCCTGATGAACACTGATGCAAAAATCCTCAATGAAATACTGACAAACTGGATCCAGCAGCACATCAAAAAGCTTATCCACCATGATCAAGTGGGCTTCATCCCCGAGATGCAAGGCTGGTTCAACATACGCAAATCAATAAACGTAATCCAGCATATAAACACAACCAAAGACAAAAACCACATGATTATCTCAATAGATGCAGAAAAGGACTTTGACAAAATTCAACAGCCCTTCATGCTAAAAACGCTCAATAAATTCGGTATTGATGGAACGTATCTCAAAATCATAAGAGCTATTTATGACAAACCCACAGCCAATATCATACTGAATGGGCAAAAACTGGAAAAATTCCTTTTGAAAACTGGCACAAGACAGGGATGCCCTCTCTCACCACTCCTATTCAACATAGTGTTGGAAGTTCCGGCTAGGGCAATCAGGCAAGAGAAAGAAATCAAGGGTATTCAGTTAGGAAAAGAAGAAGTCAAATTGTTCCTGTTTGCAGATGATATGATTTTATATTTAGAAAACCCCATTGTCTCAGCCCAAAATCTCCTTAAGCTGAGAAGAAACTTCAGCAAAGTCTCAGGATATAAAATTAATGTGCAAAAATCACAAGCATTCTTATACACCAGTAACAGACAGACAGAGAGTCAAATCATGAATGAACTTCCATTCACAATTGCTTCAAAGAGAATGAAATACCTAGGAATCCCACTTACAAGGGATGTAAAGGACCTCTTCAAGGAGAACTACAAACCACTGCTCAGTGAAATAAAAGAGGACACAAACAAATGGAAGAACATACCATGCTCATGGATAGGAAGAATCAATATCATCAAAATGTCCATACTGCCCAAGGTAATTTATACATTCAATGCCATCCCCATCAAGCTCACAATGACTTTCTTCACAGAATTGGAAAAAACTGCTTTAAAATTCATAGGGAACCAAAAAAGAGCCCACAATGCCAAGACAATCCTAAGTCAAAAGAACAAAGCTGAAGGCATCATGCTACCTGACTTCAAACTATACTACAAGGCTGCAGTAACCAAAACAGCATGGTACTGGTACCAAAACAGAGATATAGACCAATGGAACAGAACAGAGTCCTCAGAAATAATACCACACATCTGCAGCCATCTGATCTTTGACAAACCTCAGAAAAACAAGAAATGGGGAAAGGATTCCCTATTGAATAAATGTTGCTGGGAAAATTGGCTAGCCATAAGTAGAAAGCTGAAACTGGATCCTTTCCTTACTCCTTATACGAAAATTAATTCAAGATGGATTAGAGACTTAAATGTTAGACCTAATACCATAAAAACCCTCGAAGAAAACCTAGGTAATACCATTCAGGACATAGGCATGGGCAAGGACTTCATGTCTAAAATACCAAATGCAATGGCAACAAAAGACAAAATTGACAAATGAGATCTAATTAAAGTAAAGAGCTTCTGCACAGCAAAAGAAACTACCATCAGAGTGAACAGGCAACCTACAGAATGGGAGAAAATTTTTGCAATCTACTCATCTGACAAAGGGCTAATATCCAGAACCTACAAAGAACTCAAACAAATTTACAAGAAAAAAACAAACAACCCCATCAAAAAGTGGGCAAAGGATATGACAGACATTTCTCAAAAGAAGACATTCATACAGCCAACAGACACATGAAAAATTGCTCATCATCACTGGCCATCAGAGAAATGCAAATCAAAACCACAATGAGATACCATCTCACACCAGTTAGAATGGCAATCATTAAAAAGTCAGGAAACAACAGGTGCTGGAGAGGATGTGGAGAAATCGGAACACTTTTACACTGTTGGTGGGATTGTAAACTAGTTCAACCATTATGGAAAACAGTATGGCAATTCTTCAAGGATCTAGAACTAGAAGTACTCTATGATCCAGCCATCCCATTACTGGGTATATACCCAAAGGATTATAAATCATGCTGCTATAAAGACACATGCACATATATGTTTATTGCAGCACTATTCACAATAGCAAAGACTTGGAATCAACCGAAATGTCCATCCGTGACAGACTGGATTAAGAAAATACAGCACATATACATCATGGAATACTATGCAGCCATAAAAAAGGATGAGTTTGTGTCCTTTGTAGGGACATGGATGCAGCTGGAAACCATCATTCTCAGTAAACTTTCGCAAGAACAGAAAACCAAACACCGCATGTTCTCACTCATAGGTGGGAACTGAACAATGAGATCACTTGGACTCGAGAAGGGGAACATCATACACTGGGGCCTATCATGGGAAGGGGTAGGGCGGAGGGATTGCATTGTGAGTTATACCTGATGTAAATGATGAGTTGATGGGTGCTGTCGAGTTGATGGGTGCAGCACACCAGCATGGCACAAGTATACATGTGTAACAAACCTGCACATTATGCACATGTGCCATAGAACTTAAAGTATAATAATAATAAAAAAGAATAAACTCTAAATGACTTGTATTGTCTCCAAAATTTTATAATTTATACTCTGTCACTGCCTTTCACACGTCATTTATCTACCACTTTGCCCATGCTTCTTTCATGCCAGCCTCCCAGATGTTCTTTCTATTCTAGTAATATGATAGGCCCTTTCCAGTAAACATGTGCTGCTCTTCTCTGTGCCAAAATGTTCTTGATCTAGTCTTTTCATATGCAATGAGGTAGCCACTAAGTCACCACTCAACTTTGAAATTAAATTCATTAAAATTAAATAATTAGGTATTCACATTGCTCTCTCTCTCTCCACACACACACACACACACACACACACACACACACACACACATATATATATAGAGAGAGAGACAGACCTTACAACCTTCACAAAAACTAACTCAAAACGAATGGCAAATCTAAATGTAAATACAAACTATAAAATTTCCAGAATATAACATAGGAGAAAATCAAGATAGCCTTGGATTTACTGATGACATTTTAGATACAACAGAAAAGACATGATCCATGAAAGAAAAAAATGATAAGCTGAACCTCACTAAAATTAATTTTTGCTTTCCAAAAGACACTGTCAAGAAAATAAGTGGACAATTGGGATAGAATATTTGCAAACAGTAGATCTGATAAAGGACTGTTAGCCAAAATATATAAAGAACGCTTTCAAAACTCAGTAATAGTGGACAGTCTAATTTTTAAAAAATGAGCCAGAGACCTTAGGACATGATGAGATGTCTGTCTCACCGGGAACGATACACAGTTGGCAAATAAGCAATGAAAAGATGTTCCACATTGTATGTTGTTAGGGAAATGCAAACTAAAACAGCATTAAGGTTTCACTACACATGTATTAGAATAGGCAAAATCTAGAACATAGACAACACCGAGAGCTGATGAGTATGTAGAGCAGCAAGAGCTGTTACTCATTGCTGAAACAGCATAGCCACTTTGGAATACCAGTTGGTAGTTTCTTACAAAAGTAAACCTATTCTTACATGACCAGCAATCATAATCCTTGGGATTTACCCAAAGGAACTGAAATCTCAAATTCACACAAAAACCTGCACAAGGATATTTGTAGCAGTATTATTCACAACTGTGGAGACTTAGAGGAAAACAGCATGTCCTTCAGTAGTTGAATAAGTAAACTATGGCCCATCTAGACAATGGAATATTATTAAGCACTAAAAAGAAATGAGTGTCAAGCCATAAAAATGTGAGGAGGAGGCTGGGTGCAGTGGCTCAGGCCTGTAAGGCCTGCAGTTTGGGAGACCAAAGCAGACAGATCACGAGGTCAGGAGATCGAGACCATCCTGGCTAACATGGTGAAAACCCGTCTCCACTAAAAATACAAAAAAATTAGCCAGGCATGGTGGCCGGTGCCTGTAGTCCCAGCTATTCGGGAGGTTGCGGCAGGACAATCACTTGAACTGGGGAGGTGGAGGTTTCAGTGAGCTGAAATCGGGCCACTTCTCTCCAGCCTGGGTGAAAAAAAAAAAAAAAAAAAAAAAAAAAAAAAAAAAGTGAGGAGGAAACTTAAGTATATAGTACTAACTGAAAGAGGCCAATCTGAAAAATCTGTACACTGTGTGATTCCAACTATATGATATCGTACAAAAGATAAGACTGTGGAGACTGTAAAGGAATCAGGAGTGGTCTGAGGTCAGAGACAGGGAGGGATGAATAGGTGGAGCACCGAAGATTTTTGGAGCAGTGAAACCACTCTGTGTGGTACTGTAATGGTGGATACATGTTACTATACACTTGTCTAAATTCAATGAGTGTACAGCACCCAGAGTAAACTATGGACTTTGGGTAATAATGATGTGTGAGTGACTGTGATGCATGTAGGTTCATCAGCTGTAACAAATATATCACTCTGTGGGGGATGCGAATAATCAGGAAGGCTATGTATGTGTAGGAGGCATGGGCTATGGAAAATCTCTGTACCTTCTGCTCAGTTTTGCTATGAACCTAAAACAGCTGTAAAATCTGAAATCTATTAAACCATTAAATAAATAGATGTAACAGCTCAAATATTTAGTCACATTGCCTTTGTTGTAAATGCCCAATTGCCATTTGTAGCTAATAACTAACAACTAACATCCAACAGAATAGTGTGAGAAACATCTCTATCATAGACAGTTTCATTGAACGGCTCTGCTCTAGACCAGAAATCAGCAAAGATGTTTTTCATAAAGGGCGGATAGTAAACATTCTTCAGTTTGCAAGCCATACGAACTCTCTCACAATTATTCAACTCTTCAGTTTTGGCATGAAAGTAGCAATAGTCAATGTACAAAAATAGGCAAAGCTGTGTTTCAATAAAATTATGTTTACAAAACAGGTGGCAGGTTGGATTTGGCCCACAGGTTATAGTTTGTCATTCTCAGATCTACACATTTCTGTGACTAGTTTCTTAACATTAAATCCTTTTCCTTCAAAATTTACCTTGCTATTGAAGCCTTTACAAAACACGGTCTAAATTATCCTTTCAAAGTCTATTTCCCTTAATTACTTTTAACCGCTAAATTCTATTTGATGTTCTTCATAGTATTTATTGATACCTTTATTAATACCTCGATTTACTATAATTATTTAAATTCATTTCATATTGTTTTTCTCCTGTGCAATATGAGTCTAGTAGAGACAGGAGACAATCTGTCTTTCATCATTTTGTCCCAAAGACATAGAATACATTGTCACGTTTCACTAATAAATCTTTGATGAATGATGCTTAATATAATTATATTTAATATATTATTGTTTCATCTGATATATTATGTATATCCCCCCATAAGACTGTAAACATAACAAAGACAGAGATTTAAAAATTTGCATTTATCACCGAGACCCAGATTTTAACAAAGGACTTGGTACAAATACTATCTTTGCTCAATTGTAAGACTCAATCAAATTTAATATTCATCATCAGTTAATTACACATAACAGAAATAGTACACTAATAGAGTATTTCCCTCTTATTTACAAAGGATATGTTTCAAGGCCCCTAGTGGATGCCTGAAACCTGGGAAAGTACCAAATCCTACATATATTATTTTTCTTTTTGTATACAGTAATGAATGGATAGTATATATACTGTGAATATGCTGGACGAAGGAATGATTCACATCCTGGGCATAGTACAAATTTCCCCACATGACATGCAAGTTAAAACTTATGAATTTATTTATTTATGAAATTTTTCATTTAATGTTTTTGAACCACAGTTGACCTTGGGTACATAATGCTGCAGAAAGCAAAACTGCAGACTAAGAGGAACTACTGTACATTAAATGTACACATATCTATGAGCCCCATTATCTTTTAGAAACACTAAATGTGAATAAAGTGGTTGTTAAAGTAGAATAAGAAATAAAGCATGTCTGTTTTATGTAATAGTAGTTATCAAAGTTTAACCATTTTTCTGCCACTGGGCATCCTTAGTGAAGCATGTTGCTTTGTCTCTTTAATAACATTACAGGACACAGATAAATTGTATTTAATTTGAAACAGCTGACCAACATATATATACATAGAAAATTCTGTTTTCATTTAAGGTTTCCCGCTGTTTGTGTCTGTAGGCATTATAGAAAGCACAAAAGGAAATTGCCCCTGTCTTTGTAGGAAATGTATTTATTTAACGTGTTTGTACTCTCCCACTTTTTCATGCTAATTACAATAGCTTTTATGAAATAAATTTCTGTTTTATTTAAAAGGGTAAAATATATAGAAGAAGAAAGACCCTAGTCTCTTCTCTTTCTTCCCTGATCAAAAGGTATATCAAGAAAATATGCTGTCAGTTACATAGGTAAGATCTCAGGTTTTTCCTATGTTTTCTAGTAAATGTTAGGGATCCTTTGTCTTTTATAATACCGAGAAAACACTGTATTTGAATGAAAATGAAGTTGAGGAATATTACAATTTTAAATATGTTCTTTCTCTGCTCTTTCAGGAGTATGCCTTACAGTCCCCCATCTCTAGCAATTACTTTTGTTTTAAGGGATTCTCTTTTTACCTTCAGATCCAGTTCAGTCACATTGTATATTGTGGGGGTTTTTTTGTTTGTTTTTTTTTTTTTTTTGGAGATGGAGTTTCATTCTTACTGCCCATGTTGGAGTGCAAAGGTGTGATCTCTGCTCACTGTAACCTCCTCCTCCCGGGTTCAAGTGATTCTCCTGCCTCAGCCTCTCGAGTAGCTGGGATTACAGGCGCCCACCACCACACCCAGCTAATTTTGTATTTTTAGTAGACATGGGGTTTCACCATGCTGGCCAGGCTGGTCAGGAACTCCTGACCTCAGGTGATGCTGGGCCTTTCAACGTGCTGGGATTACAGGCGTGAGCCACCATGCCCGGCCCTCTGTTCTCTTCTTTCTCTGTTGTCTTCATGTTATTAACTTACAATCATGAGTTGCCAGTGAAAAACGTACATAGACATTATGCCTTTTCTTTCAGATAAATATTGTACAATAGTACATTGCACTAAATATTTTTTCTACCTCACATTTTAAAATGAAGATACAAATTTCATACAGAAAGTTTCACCTTTTGCACTGCACAGTTATGCAAACTTGCACAAATGTATACAGTCATCAAATTGTCACCATAATCAAGATAAGGTCTAGTTTCATCACCTCAAATATTTGTTCTTTCCTTTGTTACAGAAAATTTTCACTGTACAGAGTTAGGTAAGGAAGACTTTATTCGAGATTGTTGCAATAAGGGTAAAGACTACTGCGTAGGAAGGAAAGATTAAACACAATTTCACTGAAACCAACAGCAGAAAAGTGTGTAAGAGCTGGAGTGAGCTAGTGGAAAAGTACTGAAGGACATTAGGGGGAAAGTTGGTCAATGAGGTTGATCAATGTGATTGGGCCATCTGTGTTTGCTAATTGGTACTCATGAAAGTTAGGCTCCTGCCCTCCCACAGGGACTGGAAGATTGGAACTCTATCTTTCTTGCTGATTACATTTTAAAGAAATAGCTCCCAGGTCCTTGAAAAAAGATATTCTAGGTTGTAAAAATGGCAACAGGCTGCTAGGAGAGGATTTACATCTCAAAAGGACAGAGAAAGAATTTACAACAGCAAGTTTTAAAAGTAAACGCACTAAGAAAAAAGAGGCCTATAGTCAGGAAGAAACCTATCTAAAATTTAGTCAGGCTGAGGAGACCATTAGGGTCTTCTTGGTTACCTTTGTGTAATCAACTGTCTCTTTACTTCAGGCCTCCAGGAATCACTGAACTGTTTTGTGTCTCAATAATTTTGTTTTCCCATGAACGTAATAGCAATGAAATCACATAGTCTATAGCCTTTGAATGTGTGTTTTAAACTCTGCATAAGGCATTTTAGAGTCATGCAGGCTGCCAGGTATATCAGCAGTTTATTCCTTTTCCATTCTTGTGTAAAATTCTGTTGCATAGATTTACTATATTGTGCTTTTACATGTCCCAGTTGAAGGACATTTGGGTTATTTCCAGATGTAGGCAATTATAAATGAAACTGCTTTAAATAATCACTTACATGTTTTTATGAGACCATAGATTTTTATTTCTGTTTGGAAACCATAGATTTTCCTTTCAGCTGGGTAAATATCAAGGAATTAGGTTGCTGGGTCATATAATACCTTTAACTTTATAAGACACAATCAAACTGTTCACCAAAGTGCTTGTATGTTTTGCGTTTCCACCAGCAATCTATTAGTTTTAGTTGCTATGCCTTCTTGAAAGGACTTGTTTTTTTTGTTTGTTTGTTTGTTTGTTTGTTTGTGATGGAGTCTGACTCTGTCACCCAAGCTGAAGTGCAGTGGGGTAATCTCTGCTCACTGCAACCTCCGCCTCCTGGGTTCAAGTGATTCTCCTGCCTCAGCCTCCCAAGTAGCTGGGATTACGGGTGCCTGCCACCATGCCCGGCTAATTTTTTTTTTTTTTAATTAAAGACAAGGTTTCACCATGTTGGCCAGGCTCACCTCGAACTCCTGACCTTCAGTGATGAGTCCACCTCAGCCTCCCAAAGTGCTGGGATTACAGTTGTGTGTCACTGCACCCAACCCTGACTTAGTATTTTTAGCGTTTTATTTTATTTTTCATCTTAGTCACTTTAGTAAGTGTGTAGTGATAACTAATCATATAAATGTACAGTTTTCTGTTGGCTAATTATGTTCAGCAAATTTTTATTTTGTTTAATAACCATGAGTAAACTTTTTTGTGTGAAGTGTCTCAAATGTTTCTGCCAAATTTTATTAGGTTATTTGTTTTTTATTATTTATTTTTTAGTATTCCTTTTGTAATTTAAAAACAAATCTTTTATTAGATTTATAATTTCAAATATTTTTCCCATATTGTTACCTTTTTTTTTTTTTTATTCTTTTAAGAGTATCTTTCTGAGTGACATCACAGAAGCTACCGAGTGACTATCAGAAGCTACGGTAGCTCTTTCCACCACTGTCTCCCCCCAAAAAAGAAAATACAAAACAATGAGTAAATAACTGCTTTTCAACCAAAATAACTTAAGGAGAGTACTGAAGAACAATAAAGAAGCAACAGAAATTCTATACAGCACAGAAACCTGGGAGGACCACACAGAGAAAGAAAGAAAACACCTTACCTTTACCACCTCATCTCTCCAGTTAGGATTAGATCGGAACCGGAGAGACTTCTCCCTGAAGGAAAATTTTAAACGAAATGACCTCAGTAGCCCAAACCACCACTAGAGAATCCTGAAATCTTCACTACTGAAGACTCCTGGTGTTGTCACAGGCACTGAACCCAGCTGAGGGAGCTTTCTGTAGTTTACTTCCAGTGAAGGAACCAATGCTGTACCCTATGCCCCCAACGTGACTCGTGATGCTACTGCTCTACACCATCTTGGAATCTGAGCCGCTGCTAGAATGCGTCCTGCCCCACAGATGAGTAGCCATTGCATCCTTCCATCCCTGAGGCTCAGCTTCCACTGCATCCAGTAGCATACTATTTCTGAGCGGATCTGCAGCTATGCCCTACAAACTAGGGTCAAGCTATCACTGAGCCACTTGATCCACCCATCCCATTCGCCCATGCGCCTTCTCCTTAAGGTTCAGCTGAAGAGACACGGAGGCTCAAACTACCAGAACAGTCACACCCACAGCACTACAGCTGAGTCAGCACTCTTCCCTTCAGTGGCTCAGGTCTTCTGTAATAAACACCAGCGAAGTCAAATTCTGTTACTACAGCAAAGACACTCAGTACTACAGGAAAGTCAGGCCTCTGTGAAACCGGAGCATTCAAACTCCCAGTCCCCTAGCAGATGTTGTGCCCTGCCCCCACCGGGAACACTAGGCCACCTGCACATTGAAGCCCTAACTCTCCTTCTCAGTGCCAGAGGTGAGGAAGTGCCCTGTCCTTCAGAGTCTTCAACGGTACCAGCACATCAAAGTACTTGCATATCCCAGCCACTACTGACACAGCACCACATCCCCAGGGATCCAGAGGCTTTGTTGAACCATGTAGCGTCACTTGCTGGAGCCAAACATATGCAGTGCTTTTCATCCCAGGGAACCAGAACCTTGGCTGAGCTGTGCACCCTGTCCTGGAGGCTAACCTGCCACAGCAGCATCTTGCCATTCTTGGGTTCTTGTTACTGTAGCACTTGACCTCACAGAGCCTGGAATATTGCCATATCCCATTATCCAAGGATTCCAGAGTTAATACTGTGTGGTAAATTATACCTTGGACTCCAAACGTCCCGTGTGCTCTATTGGTTCAGGATCCTGATTTGCAACTACCCGTTATTCCCCAGGGCCTAACCATCCAGAGAAGCCTTTCTTTCCACAGAGCTATGACAGTACTGTGCCCTGTCCCCAGAGTGGGAACCACAGCTACATCATTCTAGCTAGTTCTAAGTTGATAGGGTGTGTCTCAGAGAAACAGACCCCAACTTAATGGGAGAACTGCATCTGCTTATACCTTAGAGAGTGAACATGTGCCTCAATTGCCAGGTACTGTAATAGTTTCAGTAGACCCTGAGCCCAGGAACTCAGCTCCACCGCTGCTCCAAGCACCTATCCCTTAGATCCCTGTGCCAATGTAGCTGCCTCTGAGTTATGTCAGACCAAAAACTGAGAGAGATTCCAGCAGTAAAGATTTCCCACTGTCAGAAAACAAGAACAAGAGGATTCCTAAAGCCCATGCCCTAATAACCTATGTAGCCACTGTTTCTGCGTACCACAGACTTCTACATCAGTCACAAATGAAGAAGCTGCACAGAAACTATCCAACTGAACCCACACAGAACAAGAGTCACCATACCTTGCCCAAACAGGACCCTCAAGCCCATACACAGGTTAAAGTCTTTTTCCACAAAACCACTTTATCAGTAGTTGCTGCACCATCGGATGTGTACACATTAGTTCAGGGACACAGGAAATATGAAAAAGCAGGAGATATGATACCACCAAAGAAAGAGTAAATCTCCAGTATCTGATCCCAAAGAAATGGAGATTTACAAACTTCCTGAAAATAAATTCAAAATAATGATTTCAAGGAAACTCAGTGAGATCTAAGATAATTCAAATAGACAATTCAATAAAATAAAAATGTATATTCTAAATAAAAAATTTAATACAGACATATATTTTACAATAAATATCTTAAAAGAACTAAGCACAAATATTAGAGCTGAATAAATCAATCAATAAATTATAAAGTACAATTGAGATAATTGAGAGCTTCAATATCAGACTAGGTTAGTCAGAAGAAAGTCCATAAACTTAAAGACAGATCGTTTGAAAAGACTCATTTTGAGGAAAAAAAGAAAAACAGTGAAAATGACTAAAGATAGCTATGAAACATACAGGATACAATTAAGCAAATTAATATTCACATTGTGAGACTTTAAGAAAGAAAAGAGACAGAAAGGAAAAGAGAATTTAATTAATAAAATAGTTGCTGAAAACTTCCCAAATTTGGGGAAAGATACAGTTATTCGTATGCATGAATCTCAAAGGTCTGAAATAAATGGACCCAAACAGATCCATTCAGACACACATTACACTGAGCCACTGCTAGAATGTGTCCTGCTCCACAGATGAGTAATCACTGCATCTTTCCATCCCTGAGGCTCAGCTTCCACCACACCCACTAGCATGCTATTTCCCAGTAGTTGCATAACCCAGCATCACTACTGACACAACACCGCATCCGCATGGATCTAGAGGCTCTGTTGAACCATGTAGTGACACTTACTGGAGCCAAACAGATGTAGTTTTGCAGATTTCTCTTTCATTTAAAGAGAAAAATTTTAAAGCAGCAAGAGAATAGTGTCAAGTCACATATAAGACAATCCCCATTACTATCAGCATATTTCTCAGGCAAAATTTTGTAGGCAGTGAGAGAATGGAATCATACATTAATATTGAGAAAGTGGGAACAGGGAAAGCTCTCCACCAAGAATATTATAGCTAGAAAATCTGTTATTCAGAAATGAAAGATAATTTTTTTTCATAGACAAGCAAAAGCTGAGGAAATTTATTATCACTACTTTTAACCTATAAAAATATTAAGGAAGTCCTTTAAGCAAAAATAAAAGGATGATAACTACTATCATGAATATGTATGAAAATATAAAACTCAGTGGTAGAAATAAATTCATAGGAAAATCCAGAATACTCAAATACTGTAAGGGTGGTGTGTCAACCATACATATGTCTAGTAAGAAGATTAACGATCAAAACAGCCAAAAATAACTAAAGCTACAAAAACTTTTCAGAAATGCACAATATGAGATATAAATAGCCAGGAGCAGTGGCTCATGCCTATAATCCCAGCACTTTGGGAGGCTGAGGCGGGTGGATCACCTGAGATCAGAAGTTTGAGGCCAACCTGGCCAACATGGTGAAACCTCATCTCTACTAAAAATACCAAAATGAGCTAGGCATGGTAGTATGTGCCTGTAATTCCAGCTACTTGGGCAGACGCAGGAGAATCACTTGAACCCTGGAGGTGGAGGTTGCAGTGAACCTAGATTGTGCCATTGCACTCCAGCCTAGGTGACTGAATGAGACTCTGAGTCAAAAAAAAAAAAAAAAAAAAAAAAAAAAAGACATAAATTGTGACAACAAAAATATAAACTGTGTGGGGAGGGTAAAAATGTTGCACACTTATATTCAATAAAAGTTAAGTTGTTATCTAGCTTAAAACATTAGATTGTAAGTATCTAATATTTTGTAAGTCTTAGGGTAGCTGCAAAACAAAGCAAACATCTACAGAAGATATACACATGATAAAGAAAATGGAATCAAGGCTTAACATTGTGGAAAGTAAACTAATTGCAAAGATGATAGACAACAAGAAAAGAAGAAGGGAAAAAAAAGGTTCTATAAAATAACCAGAAAACAACCATGTAACAAAATGGGAATACTAAGTTCTTATTTATAAATAATAATTTTGAATGTAAATAGATTAAATTCTCCAATTCAAAGACATAAAATTCATGAATGGATTAAAAACAAGATCTAAGGGCATGCTAACTACAAAAGATTCTCTTAAGCTTTAAAGATATACTTTGGCTGAAAGTTAGAGTAGAAGAAGTTACATCTTGCAAATGGTAACCGAAAGAGAGCATGAGTGACTATACTTACAGCTAATAAAATAAATATCAAGTAAAAACAACAAAAAAACTGTTGCAAGAGACAAAGAAGGTCATTATTTTATGATAGAGGGGTCAATTTATCAAGAGGAAATCCTCTTGATGTCATGATGATCTTTTATTTTTTCTCTGGTTGATATACTCAACTTTATCTTATAGCTTATTTATTGAATTTTTTATTCACTTCTCTATTTTTAATGTCAAAGATTTTTTTCTTATGCTAGGAAAATTCCATTTCTACAGTGAACTGCTCTTTCTTTATAGGTGCATTATCTAAATTCTTCTCTAAAAATATTCAATACAGCATTTTGGATTTTTTTTTCTGCTTTCTGTATTGTCTTTATTTTCTCTGAGATTTTTTCCTGTCCTTACTTCCCTTGCCTACCCCCACCTCCTGTTCTTTCATGTTTTCTGTTCATTCAGAGTGAGCTAATAATCTGATTGGATAAAATTTCACGGTGCCTTGAATGGGCAGAATAATATTGCAAAACAATGACAAAGTTGAGAGGCTGGTGCTTTCCAGTTTCAGAACTTATTACAAAGTAATTCTTACAAAATCTTATTACACTAATTGAAACTTTGTTGCTGGTGTAAATATAGACATATAAGTCATGGGAATTCAATGTAGAGTGCAGCAATAAAACAACATATCTATCACCAACAGATTTCCATAAGGGTACCAAAGCAATGAATTGACAAACAGCAGTCTCTTCAAATAGTTCTGGGATAATTGGATATCCACACACAAAATAATAAAGCTGAGCCTCTACCTCATACTACATATGAAAATGCAAAGTGGATGGGAACACTTAAATATAAGAGCTAAAATTATAAAAATATTTGAAAAAGACAAAGGAGCAAATCTCATGACCTTGGATCTGACAATAGGTTTTTAGATTTGACATCAAAAGAAAAAGCAACAAAAGATAAAATCTATTAATTGGATTTTGAGAAAATTATAAAACATGTTTATAGTTTTAAAAATAAAAATTTTTCATATATTCTTACTTTTTAATCTCTGTATTTGAATTATCCATTTGGTCATATATGTTGCTCATCATTTTTAGTATTTAACGTACTAACCATTAAACATAGTTACACTATTCTGATAGTTCCAACATCTGAGTAATTCTGTGTGTAGTTGTTTTATTTTCTTTGGCTCTTGACAAGTCATTTCATCTTTTTGTTGTTTTCTATGTCTTAAATAATTTCTTGTTTGGTTTTGTTAAAAGATATCTGTTTGCATAGGATATAGAAACTAATATAAAGGATTTCATGCCTAGAAATGGGCACATCTATCTTTCTATTAGGTCTTTGGTGTAGAGTACTTAGTCAAGGAAATAACTGAGCTAACTTCTTATGGGTATGGTTATCCTCAGTATATTACATGCTCTATTATTAGATTCCTCTATTATTATCTTGTGTTTATGGCAATAGTTGGTTTCCTAAGGATTTTTCTCAATGTCTGTCTACTCTCAGCAGCATTAGGTCTCTCCCTCTCTTCCTCCTCTTCCTCCTCCTCCTTCTCCTCCTCCTCCTCCTCTTCTCCTTCTCCTTTTCTCCTCTTCCTCTTCCACCCTTTCCTCTTCTTCTCTTTCTCTTTCTCTTCTCTTTCTTCTCTTTCTCCTTCTTCTTCCTCCCTTTTTCTCCTGGCCTCAGAGACAATCTCTATCCATCTTCTTGCCCTTCTTACAACATTTGATTGCTGTGCTTTTAGTTGATACTTTTAGCCTGTTTCAGAGGTTAAAAAGAAGCTCTCTGTTGTTCAGGTTAAGGTTCTTAGGCAGGCACTGTGTTACAGGGTTTTGAAACTGAGCATTTCTCAATGATTTTGCCCAGATATTTGCAGTAGGTCTAAGAATAGTATTAATTTTCTCACTCAACCAGGGATAGACAATCTTTTCTTTTCTTCTCACCCATAGTTGCAATGTGTTCCTAGTTTCCTAAAAGTGTAATGGTATTTATTTTACTTTTCCCAGATGTTAGCTTTTACGGAGATTAGCTTTTATGGAAGCAATAATATTAAGTTGAATAATTTTAAGATCTTGTCTTTCTCACTAGATAACTTAATCATCTAAAACATTCTTAAGAATCCATTATGATCTCAATAATATGAGTCCTGAAAAAAAAATTCTTTATCTGTTAAAATTTTTATCCCACACTTCAAAACTAAATCTGTCTTGGCCTCGTGGATCATTCAGATATCCCGTGTGAAGGACAATCTCATTTTCATAATCACCATGGCATTATTTAGAAAAGCACTAGAGATACAGTAGAATAGTAACACTAGATGCAGTAGAATAGTTGGTGGTGATGACATTCCATTGGTAGTGCTTTCCTGTATTTCTGGAGTATATTAGGCAGTGATTTAAAAACTAAACATATTTACAAAATTTAAACACTGGTGACAAGCACATCTGAGAACTGAAGGCAAAATATATTTGTTAAAAGCAGTTCATTATTTGACATCATGGAAACTCACTGAATAGTCCCCAGTTCCCCTCTCCAGTGAAGTAGGAGTCATAATTTGGAAATGAACAAATAATAAAGAAAACAGGTACTGATCAGTCAAGTCTAATAGTACAGAAAAATTTACCTTTTCTGGGAATAATTATCCAGGGATGCATCCCAGTGATATATTTCAGGAAAAACATATTGTTCCTTTTTGGAGAAGATATAAGTGTACTTATTAGAGATACTTAAATGATCTGCAACTTTGGGAATTCTGCAATGACAAGGGTTGCTACATCAAACAAATACAAAAGCAATATTTTTTAGGTTTTACATCAAGACACTTCATCTGTTGATTAAAAATGGCAAATCTTTCTAAAGTAGTAAATTATCCAAACTACATTTAATAATATAACAATTTAGTAAATTATCAGTCACTTCTAATGACAAAAATCTTAAGTTTATTTCTTGTCAGTTTCATCAGTTGCTTTGAATTATTTTCTTCTTCCTTTTAAAACAAAATTGTCACGTACTTAAGATATTAAAAAGAGTATCAAAATTAGTTCAGCCATTATAGAAAGTAGTTTGGTGATTTCTCAAATAATTTAAAACAGAGCTAGCATTCAACCCAGCAATTCCATTATCAGGTATGTACCCAAAGAAAAATAAATTGTTCTGTCATAAAGACATACACACCAGTATGTTCATCACAAAACTGTTCACAATAGCAAATACAGGGAATTTACCTATATGCTCATCAATGGTAGACTGGATTTTTAAAAAAATGACACATACACTGTGGAATCCTACAAAGTCATAAAAATGAATCAGATCATACCCTTTACAGAAACCTGGATGGAGCCAAAGAGACCATTATCCTAGGTGAACTAAGACAGGAACAGAAAACCAAATGCCACATGCTTTTATTAATAAGTGGGAACTAAACATTGAGTACACAAAACCATCAGATCTTGTGAGAATTCACTCACTATCACAAGAACAGCATGAGGGAAACCACTCCCATGACTCAATTGCTTCCACCTGATCTCTCCCTTGACACATGGGGATTATAGGGATTACAATTTGAGGTGAGATTTGGGTGGGGACACAGAGCCAGACCATATCAGTAGGCATAAATACTGAGGCCTGCTTGAGAGTGCAGGGTGGGAGGAGGGTGAGGATCAAAAAATACCTATTGGGTACTATGCTTGTTAGCTGGATGATGAAATAATCGGTATACCAAACTCCGATGACATGCAACTTACCTCTAAAACAAGCCTGCACATGTACCCATGAACCTTAAAGTCTAAAAAATGAATATCAGCAAATGAGATAATAAAAATGTTAGTTCAAAATATCAATTCTCATTAGTTTTTTCATACTAGTCATTTAATTATGATTTTTGATATAGAACTAAATGTTTTTACCACTACTCTTTGGTTTTCACCATTGATAATATAAAGAAAGAGGAAAGTTTGCTTACTACTTACTGCCTTAGAGCAAAGTTCTGCTTTAGGCATTTATTTATCTTCATATAAACTGATCATGGCACTAATAAATCTTCACATAAAAGAGTTTGAAACATCAGTTCTAGGAAACTGTGATGGCTTATTCTGAGTAATATAACAAAAAAAGATCTCTTTCAAAAGGCCGTACACATATGTATAAAGACACTTTCAGATAATGCGTAAGTTAACCAATATGAATTAATTAGTTAATTCATAGCTCACCATCACATTTACAGTAGCAAAGCTAATCATTTAAATCTTCTTTCATTAGGCACATTTGTGGCTATTAGTAAGAGATGATGCACTGAAATTTTATAGACATATGACATGTTTGTGAATTATTCCATACTAGAAATCTAGGCATATGAATACTTTCACATGTTAATATTTAGATACTCACACACACACACACAATCAATACTTAAAACTATAAATGGTCATTTTCACTCTAAATAAAATACAAATATTTAAACGATCAACTTTTCATAACTGCAAAGCTTTGCCTGTGTATGATCATTCATAGAAAAAAAAAAGATGAGTATTAAATTATAAACATACAGTCTAGCAACAGCTCCATTAAAAAAAGAATACTTATGAGCAAGGCCCAGCCTTATCTGACTCCTAAGACTGAGCCATAAACTACTACATTACAGTGCTCTATTTATATTAATTCTAACAGAAGAAACAGTGGGACATTTTGACCCTTAAAAAAAAATAATGAGAGCCATTCTCTCCAGGTTGTTTCTTTATCTAATGTGAGAGAGGAGAAAAAAATGACTACCAATCTAGTTAGTTTAGCCACTGGAAAATTAGATTCATATCTCCTCTTTATAATCCCCATAGGATTTGTTATAAACTTAGTTTAGAAGCCCAAAAGTGTAAATGAATTTGAGTGAGCATTGTGACGTCTTCATTTATCAAATTAACGGACCACCAACTTAGCAATCAGGAGATAGCCTGAAGAAAATAGGGCCCCCAAAAAGCGAGTTTTCCTTCGTGATGAAGAGTAGAAATTCTGAGTCCAGAAGACATACCTGCTTTTGGAAAAGTGCCAGAGTAATGGTGCCTGAGAAATCAGTAGTAAGGCGACTTTTCAATGCAGAAGGAAAGTACCGTGGAGGAAATATAATTAATGATGAGTACATTTTGTCTTAGACCATGTCTAATACCTAATTTGATAGGAACTGTTTCTTTTTCTTCTCCCCAGAGGTCTTCAGTAACTTCTACCAGTTCCTTAATCTACACTAATCTAAATCCCTTTAGACCCAATTACATAGTTGTATCACAGAAAGAGCTAAAAATTTGTACTAAATCGGACGCTCAGGAAATGTATATGTACATGTAATGGCAACATTTTCCTAGATAAGTCATTCCCTTCATGGTCTGCGATGCTATTTTGAGCAGATTCAGAACTATTTCCCTCAGGAAAGTCCTAATTCTGTGTTCAGGATTGTTGCTACCCACCTTATTCAGTGGAGAAGCCTAGCCTCCAATTATGAAAAGAATATAAATCATACCTTATAAGTGATTTGTAAATTTAATTTTTATTCAAAACTCAGTCTAGTGTGAGACACTGGTATCTGAAGCAAATCAAAAGTAATCAATTTTAAAGCAATGAAAGTTAGTGATAATTTTTAAACAGGTAAATTAAAAGTTAAACTTATAGCAGAAGTTTCAGACAGAATTCAAGGCTCTTTCTACACCATTTATCTCAATCACAACCCCAGATACTTCAAACACTATTGAGATCTGTGTATTGTAGGTCTTTTGTCAAATAGTGACATTATGCCTGTCAACAACTGCCTTGAATCTTCAGTTATTTATTATCAGCTGACCTTAGTTAAAATATGTTATTTCAAAGGACTATTCTAAGGTGTAAGTTAGTCATTCTTGATATACTTAGGCAAAATTATGTTACACACAACGAGCTGTCTTCAAAGCATTTCCCAACTACCTGAGTGTGTCTAGAACAGACCTTTCCAGCCGTATCCGTGGCATACTGGGTGAGCTCCATGGATTAGAGATAGAACAGCTAAAAATCGTGCAGTCCAATCTGAGAACTATTCTGAAGTGAAAATAATGCTAAAATTATTACAATTTAACAATTTTGAAATGTGAGTCAATACAATATTTTATTTTATTCTCTATATGTTTATTTTCAAAATAAATTATTTCCTATATAATAAAAATACTACATTGCTATGTACATTAAAGCAATAAAACATCATCATGTTTGATATGGTTTCCTCTGTGTCCCCACCAAAATCTCACCTTGAATTGTAATAATCCCTATATGTCAAGAGTGGGACCAGCTAGAGGTAATTAGACTATGGGGGCGATTGCCCCCAGGCTGATCTCCTGATAATGACTGAGTCTCACGAGATCTGATGGTTTTGTAAACGTCCGGCATTTCCCCTGCTTGCACTCATTTTCTCTCCTGCCGCCCTGTGAAGATGTGCCTTCCACCATGATTATAAGTTTCCTGAGGCCTCTCCAGCCATGCTTGAGTCAATTAAACCTCTTTTCTTTACCCAATCTTAGGTATTTCTGGGTATATTGAAAATATCTTTCAACTTAATTGATTTCTAAATCATTTATATTTATTTGTTGACAGTATTTATCGAATCACTTTATTTTACACATATTATCAGTATCTTATTTTTTAGTTACCTGTAATATTTATGAGTTGCATTTTATGGCTTATATACTTGAAAAATGATTATTTTAATAGAATCTTCTCAGTAAATACTTAGTATTTACTCAGAAAATACTCAGTAAATACTGATACTGGTACTGATATGGTTTGGCTCAGTGTCCCTACCCAAATCTCATCATGAATGTTGAAGGAGGGACCCAGTGGGAGGTTACTGGATCATGGCAGTGGTTTCCCTCATGCTGTTCTCTTGATAGTGAGTGAGTTCTCAAAAGATCTGATGGTTTAAAAGTGTTTAGCAGTTTCCCCCTTTCTCTATCTCTGCCTCTCCTGCTGCTATGTAAGACCTGTCTTGCTTCCCATTTGCCTTCCACCATAATTGTCAGTTTCTTGAGGTCTCCCTAGCTGTGTGGAACTGTGAGTCAATTAAACTTCTTTTGTTTATAAATTACCTAGTCTTGGGTAATTCTTTTCAGCAGTGCAAAAATGGGCTAATACAGGTACTGATATACCTTGTAAGCTCAGATCATTCTGCTAAATAAAAACCATCTTTAATTGTAATTTTTTATGTCTAAAAGTTTCAGCCTAAATATTTTCTTAGCTATTATATTTTCACCTTCAATCAGTGTTCCCTAGTGCAAGAAATCATTTATTAAAACCCATATTAATTCATTGTTTCTATATTGATTCTATTCAATGTTTCACAAAATTTAGATACTACCAAGATATAGGCACTCTCAAAACTATTATTTTTTTTCATAGTGTACCATATTAGAGTGAACCTCCTTAGGCTGCCTTTTCAGAATTATGCATTTAGTCATAAAATTAATATTGCCTATTCAACTGTAGTAAAGATCGATCTAGAAGGATCTTATATATCAATGCCTGTACCCTTCATCACATCTGCAAAGTCCTTTTTGCTATACAAAGTTACATAGTCACTGGTTCCAGGGGTTTGAGGGTTGACATAATTGGGGGCCATCATTCTACCACATACACACAATTATAGCTATTCATTGCTGAACTGCAGGATTATGTTCTGAGAAATGCTTTGTTAGGTGATTTCACCCTTGTGGGAACATCATAGAGTGTACTTACATAAACCTAGGTAGTATAGCTTGTTGTTTTTGGACTACAAACCTGTACAGAATGTTACTGTTTTAAATACTGTAGGCAATTGTAACACAATGGTTTTTGTGTATCTAAATATAGAAAAGATATAGTAAAAATACTGTGTATAACCTTTGCGTATGCAGCCCATCATTGACTGAAGTGTCATTATGCAGCAGATGATTATGTTTTTATAATTTATTTTTACCTATAAAATATATTTTGAATGAAATATGGTACATCTAATTTTTAAAGATTTTTATTATGAGATAAAAGCAAGAAATGTATATTAGCTGGACATCACAGCTCTGATACAATTAGTGTCATATTATCAAGAAAAATTTTAAGGACATGAGTCTTAGTGATAAATATTTAAGTGGGTAAATTATTTTTTTGTTGTTGTTTATTGGCACTTCAATATATTGACTCTTCAATAATGTAAAGCTCCTCCTTCAACCCAAACTCTCTGAATTTTCTTTCAAGTTTCAGTGGGTCTAAATTCTTTTTATTTTTATTTTTTAATATTTATACAGTAGTTTTAATGAGATTCGGTGGAAGCAAAACTCTCAGTGCTAACAATGTGTGAGGAGGGTTAAATGAGGGAACATACTCAAACATTTCACAGTATTAAAGAAAGAAAAGTTATGCATATTACTTGATTGTGTACCTATTCAAGTAACATGGGTGGTAGGGGAAGAAAAAAAATATTTAAAAATAAGAAAGGTGAGACTCTTACAGAATGTAATTTTTAACAAGTGCATTGTGTTTACAAGTTACTCTCTAGATCTGTTCAAATGAAAATTTTCTGTATCCCTGGTCTAATAGGGTAGCCATCAGCAACAGGTGGCAATGTAACACTTGAAATATGGTTAGTATGACTGAGGAAGTGAATTTTAATGGAATTTTTAAAGTTTAAATATACATAGCCATGCACATCATGGCCATTGATGGACATTGAGGCAGTGCAGCTTTACTTAAAGAATCAGAAAAAGTTATATGTAATCCTTGTAATGCATTTTTTAAAATATTTAATGTGTATTTTATAGAGCTTTAGGCTAAGTATGTATATCTTTTTAATGTAGGCTATGATATAGAATTTTGTCCTTCAGAAAAATTAAAATCACATTCAAAATCACAACAGAAATATATAATAGCAACCAACTTCATCAAGAGTATCATATTTTCCAATTTTTTCTTTCTTACAATTTTAATTTCTTTTTAAGTTAATGTAAACCTTTTCTTAAGAAAATGGAAAATGAACCTCAGCAGCAATATAACTGGCTCAAATGCTTCAGCACTGAAAACAAAGCAAAGCAAAGCAAACAAAACAAGCAAAAAGCCTCTTATAAATAAATTTTATAACCACTAAATGTTTATCCATAAAGCTGATTCATGTACTTTATCTGCCTTGCATTTGAAATTTTTTTAATTATTTATTCATTTTTATGGTGGAGTCTCGCTTTGTCTCCTGGCTGGAGTGCAGTGGTGCGATCTCGGCTGACTGCAACCTCCATCTCCCGAGTTCAAGTGATTTTCCTGCATCAGCCTCCTGAATAGCTGGGACTATAGGCGCGCCTCACCACACCCAGCTGATTTTTTTTGTATTTTTAGTAGAGAGAGTGTTTCACTATGTTGGCTAGAATGGTCTCGATCTCCTGACCTCATCATCTGCCCACCTTGGCCTCCCAAAGTGCTAGGATTATAGGGGTGAGCCACCATGCGCAGTCTGCTTTTGAAATTTATTGTGGATTTTGTGACATTTGTTCATAAAAATGCAAAAATTTCCCTTTTCTTTCCTTGAAGGCACTGGCAAATCAGCAGCCGCTGGTAACTTTTGTTGCTATCATTGCCATCAAAACAACAATGTACCTTGAATTATTTTAATATAATGACCGTACTTTTGTATATTTTATTTCAGATCATCCATTCAATATTCAGCTTTAATAGTCCAACAATTTTATTTTACCAGAATTCAGTTTTTTAACACTCCATTTCCATCTCAATGTAAAATAAACCAACCAACAAACAAATAAGTAAACTACAAATAAATAAAACTCCCAAAATCCTGTATTAAAATATTGTTGTTTATGCCTTGGATGTCTATTCTCCTGGGGCATAAGAAATTATTTAATTGATAATCAAATTAGTATTGTGCCTCTGTCAGAAATATCTTGAAGAGCTACAAACTAATGTACACCCTGTCAAATAAGTCCCCCAAAATATAATACATTAAACCAATGTTTTGATTAATAACCAACTTAGTGGTCAATTATAATTATGTGTAGAGGAACAATTAGGTATTTATTGTATGGATGTTTCACATTTCAGTCATGGCTAAAAATGTAGGCATTAGCATCATATAATGACAATTACATGCACACATCAAGCTTCAGTAATATGCCTCAGTCTTCCAAATTTTAATTTAGGCAAAATTATGCATATATAAATTTTAATTGGTATAATATTCTTGATATTGAAATTGCAGTCCAATGAACTTATTTTAATTGTTCCCAAATTAAGAGTGGATATAAACATGTAGGTAATTATGCAAACATATACTTGAATCAAATTCTTTTTTTTTTTTTTTTTTTTTTTTTGAGGGGAGTCTCGCTCTGTCACCAGGCTGGAGTGCAGTGGCGCGATCTCGGCTCACTGCAAGCTCCGCCTCCCGGGTTCCCGCCATTCTCCTGCCTCAGCCTCCCCAGTAGCTGGGACTACAGGCGCCGCCACCACGCCCGGCTAATTTTTTGTATTTTTAGTAGAGACGGGGTTTCACTGTGTTAGCCAGGATGGTCTCGATCTCCTGACCTCGTGATCCGCCCATCTCGGCCTCCCAAAGTGCTGGGATTACAGGCTTGAGCCACCGCGCCCGGCCTGAATCAAATTCTTATATAAGTTTTAGCTTAAAATTTAGCAATAAGCATAAGTCACTATCAAGTTAGCATCATTACATAATATTGAGAGAAATTTTAGTAATGCCTTGAAGATAATCACAAATATTTAGAATTTTAGAATAGGTTTAGTTATATAAAACATGTCCTTTCATCTATAAATGAGTATTCAGTTTGTGGCCTAAAGCTAGTGTCAGACTTTTGGAGTTTATATATATTTTTAATAACTGTGAGATTTTTAAATTAATATATTTACACTGTGTTTCATAGTTCCTCTAGTGATCAATAAAAGATCTGTTGAGTTGATTATTTACAAAGTTGAGGCTCTTGCTATTCAACATTCCCGATTTCAAAGATTTCACAAATAGCTTTTACCACTACTAACCAAAGTGTATTATCTAACACAGATGCTAACAATTTTAATCCTCATCCAATAATTTCTTTTCTATTGCATACTCAGTAAGCTACATGAATTCTAGTTCATCAGAAAGTGGTTCTTCAGTTCAATGAATGCTGTTTAATTACCATAATTTTATAGCATTTTTCCTCCGAATATATGTCAATTTGTTAAACTATAAACAATCAACTGACTTTGTTAAGCAGTCCAAAAAGGAAGAATACTCTAGTCAATGTGAACAGATGAGTACATAAATACATAAATTTTTAATATTGTTTATCTTTTAATGTGAAATTTGGAAAAATGACACGAACAGAGAGAGAAAGTCAGAGATACAAAAGAATATTACAAAATTGTCCTCTTGTACTAATGGTACCTGAAGAAAATAAAATTACTGTCTATAAAACTCTTTGCCCTGAAGGTGGCAGAATAATTGTGCTGGGTATATACATCTTTTTAGATTGGATAAATAGTATAATTGGATCACGTGAGAAGAGAAAAGGAGGTTCACAAATCACATAAGTTAACCCAGAATAAGTTATTTTTAGTGATCTTTCATCTAGTATGCATCATGGCCAGGTTCTCATTTCTACTTGTGTGTTTTCTTTAAGGCAGTTTGATAAGCGTTTACCCAAAGAAATTATCTGAGAAGAACCTCTTTTATGAAGCAATTCTCCTTTGGTTTTTGACTTTTTTCTTCATCCAATTAAAGAGTAGGACAGCTAGAAATGTTTCTGCTCATAAGAAATATGACAATGATACAAGGACTTTAATAACCAATAGCTAATATCTAACAAAATTTGATTATTTAACATGAATATTGGCAAGTTAATATTAATTTTATACAGTGTTGTGTTTTTCCTAGTGATTTTCCTATCACTAGGAAAAATCCACTCATCCATATCTATCTAAAATCCACTCATCCATGTCTATCTAAACTCATTTTTGAACTCTTTCCTTGTTATATATACTATATTTAATGAGTAAAAGATGCATTGTGTGGTTTGATATATTTTTTAACATGTTCATTTTACTTAGACAAATCTTGCCCAATCTTATGTTCTGCTATGTGCAGTGCTTATTGATCTTTCTTTCTTCCACATCATGATGGTACAAGGAAATAATTGATGTGCAAGTGTGTGTGTGTGTGTGTGTGTGTATATATTTCCTACACTGTCTGGTATAGTGCTAAAACAGTAATTATTAACTGTTCCAAAAATAAGAATGTACACGTGTATACAAACACATACATCCATAATAAATTATGTCACATTAATAGAACTGATCAGCAGAAGTCACATTGCTTCTACCCATAATAACAATAACGATAGCCATTATATAACAGCAATATAATAGTAGCAATAGTTTGATCATGTGAGAGAGTTAACTTCTGAGTGAATAATCAACTTTTTCCTGGAAATATTTAAATGATAGCACATAAAATGCAAAATCATTGCTATGTCAGAAGTTTTGTCAGCAACCACATGGTCTAAGAGATACAAACTTTGAATAAGTAAGTAAATGTCCAGAAAAATTATATTGTATTTGCTGTTAAAAAATAAATAAAACCAAACATAACTCCATGTGATTCTTTGAGTCTTTCTTATTTTGAAAATACCAGGGTTTGAAATGAAAATTAAATGTCTGTTATATTACATTGTCATTGTGTGTGTGCGTGCATGCAAGTACATAAAGAGAGTGAGAGACAGAGACAAAGTGGCAGAAACACACACACACACACACAGAGAGAGAGAGAGAGAGAGAGAGCCTACACCATGATTTAATATAATGTCATAATCTGAGTTTCAAGATCTGCTTAGTAGAGGTCCAGAAAAATCTTAAGTCAAAGGAATAAAGGAGAATAGGATAAACATTGGAACAGCAGGGAGCAACTGTTTTCACCTGGGAAACCAGACGACCAAAATGCACATCCAACTGTGACGACTTTAGCAATAATGGTCTTTCTAACCTAAGAAAACAGAAAAGGATGTAGAGATGGAGATTTTGGAAAGTAGCAAGACTCAACTACGTGCGACATTTATTAGGAAATTGCTTTCAATACAAAGGAAAGAGTCTGCATTGAATCCTTCCACCCAGAACCTGCTGACAGGCACTAGGCAAATGATAAGACCCCTTCTCCAAAGTTGACATATTAGAGCTGGAAATGGGTAAAGCCAAAAGCAAGTCTCAGTCCAGGAATTCTGGTTCAAGTCATCTCTACATTTTAGAGTTATAACTACTGTTACAGTCGTGTGTGTGCGTGTGCGTGTGTGTGCACATGCATATATGTGTTTGTAAAGATTAGATGATTTACATGTGTTAAATACAAGTAGTTTTTTTTAACAAACATTTCCAACAAATGTTTCTATGAGATATGTAAGAAGGACTGAAACATTTAAATGAGAATTTTTTTTGAGTAGCTGCCAGTAAGAAAGGAGTAGGTGTGAAACTGACCTATACAAGGGAAGTATCAGCAATTTCCAACTTCAAGGTAATGCTGTTTCTTTTTTGATATGTACCCATTTTCAGGATATTCTTTGCAGTTTTTTTTTTTTTCCACTAGGGATTTTGGGATATCAACCCTGATTGGAAAAAAAAAAAAAATATATTGTAGCAATTTCTCTGGGCTCAACTAAATATGACAAGTGTTAAGTTACCAGTATTTCTGATTAAAATACTGGTTTATTAAATTGCATTTTTCAAAATGAAAAAGAAAAGAAAAATTCAATGTACAAAAAATACACTGAGTACATTGAAATCAATATTGGAACATTTTTATAGTTAAATGCTTTAAACTTACAATTAATATCCAGGACTAAAAAATGCTGAGAATAAGGATAAACTAAGCACAGCCAATCTGTTAGTGTAATATTCATCTTGTGATAAACACTTTTTTTACCTATTGTTTTTCAAAACAGTATTGTGAGGTGGGTATCATTTTATCCTTGTTTTTTTTACAAAGGAGAAATTTGGCTCAAGGAAATAAAGCTACTAAGCAAGAAACTCTAATGAGTAACATATAGTATTTAAAAATTTTTATACAAATTTTCTTTGTATAAACAATAAGGATTTTCTGTTTAACAAATGTTTATAAATTATTTTATATACTTGGAACCTTGTAGATAGTTGTGTTATATGGATAAAATAGGTTTGATGCCATCTCCAATAGAGCCTATAAGTCTAACAGCTTAATTTTAGTGAAATTCAATTTCAATATGTGAAGACCATAGTAGAGAGAACATGCACCTAACTTTATCTTGCAGGTAATGAAAGATATTCTGGAAGATGAGGATTCTAAGTTTAGTTTTAGAGTAATGAGTAAAAATAAGCCATTAAAACCTGAAATCTCCAGTCAGACTGCCTGGGTTTATGTTACAGTTCCCAGATCACTAGCAGGGTTTGTTTAAACTAATTAGAAACTACATGCCTCAGTTCCCTTACGTGTAAAATGGGGATAATGGTACATCCTTCCATAGGCCTGCTATTAGATTTAAATGCATTTTCATATGCATACTGCTTAGAACAGGGTTAGGTATAGAGTAAGAACTACCAAATTTGGGTATTATTATTTAAGGCATGATATGCAGCAAATTCATAGCACACACTAAAACATTTGAGTGAAGTCCAGGAGGAAAAACAACAACATGCTATGTTTATAGAGCCACAGAAATTCAGTGAATGTACATGGAAGGTGTGGAGTGGATAACGGGGCTAAAGGTAGGTAGTAAAGGCTGAAGTCATAGTGTTACAGGACCCTTGGGGTGTCGCTTTTCTGGCCAGAAACTTCTGTTGCTGGTGGCACCTTTGCTTGACTTTTGCTTGGGCCCGCTGGGCTCAGTCTGCCTAGTCGGCCTGGCTCACCCGAGAAGCCTGGATCCCACACCTCCAAGGGCAAGTCAAGCATGGAGCAGCATGGGGTGTGTGAGGATCTTGGGGTTCAGCCACTGCACACAGTCAGACATGCCTGCTGCTGTTGTGGGTGGGCAGCTCCAGGTGCTGGCATGGGTGCCAGCTCTCTACAAGGCTACAGCTGGACCAGACACACCACAAGCAGCTTCCCCAGCTGGCACCAGTGAATGTGGTGGCACCTGGAAGTTTGGTGATGGCAGGAACCGCATGGCCCCTAAAAGAGAGTCACACCCCTGGCTCGGAGAGCTCCCAGGTCTGGGCTCCCTGAAGGGTTGCAGCTCTTCTCTCCATTTGCCTGCAACATGGTGAGGAAGGTGCACGTCTCAGGTCTGTTTGTGCTACAGCCTCGCCATTCAATGGGTCCTGAGTTTTTGTAACCTGGTCTTGTAACCAGGAAGAATGAGGTAAGCAGACAAGCAGAGGATTAGCAAGATGAAGAGGAGCTATGTTGAGCAATAGAACAGCTCAGAGGAGACCCACCGTGGGCAGCTCCTCTCTGTAGCCAGGGTGTCCGGAGGAATATCCAGCTCTCAGCAGAGAGGGTAGTTCCTCTCTGTAGCTGGTAGTCTGTTGTCTTCATGTTGTCTCCCATTCCTCTCCTTATCTTCTCTCTGTCCACCACTCGCCCCCTCGCCACCCTAGCCACTACCCTCACTCAGTCTGACTGAGTCTGGGGGTTTTTATGGGCTTCAGAGGGGAAGAAGTGCCTGCTCATTAGTCCATGAGTGGTCAGGGGTGGGCCCAATAAAAAGGACCACACATTCTCACACCAGTCTGCCCACTGGAAATGGCAGCCCTGGTTTCAGGCCCTCCACAGCTTAAAGGTGGGGCTTCACCAAGGACCCGCCCCTTTCCACTCAGAAGCTTGTCTGCCTCCCACTGCTGTTCATGGCGTCCAGGCGGTTTGTGCTAAGGGGTGCCCGCAGACCAATGCCAACTTGCCCTCAGGCCCTCCCCAACCTCAGCCTCTCTTCCATGCTTGTCAGCACCCAACGTCTAGAGGGGGCCGAGGCGGCAGGGTGCTGGCATGTCAGGTCTGCTTTGAATGTGCACACACGGGGCTGGGTTGCAACAGTGATTGGGTTTCACCTCAACCTTGCTCCCAGATCGGAGTGGGCATCAACAATGGGGAGAAACTGAGCAGCAGGGGTAAGCACTTCCAGGCCTGCAGGGGCGGGGGCCTTCCTGGGTCCCTGAGAGTACAGAGATGCTTGGATCCACAGCTGTGGCAGGATGGCTGCAGGAGTGCCTAGGAGGGCGGGGCTCCTGCCTGCTCCTGGCTCCCAAGAGCACAGGGGTGCACCGGTCTCGCTCTGGCTTGGGTGGTTGCAGTTGCGCCTGAGAGCTCCCTCCCTGCCATCTTGAAAGGGGCGGGGCTCACGCTTGTCCCTAGGTCCCACCAGCTCGGTGAAACAGTGCTCTGCCCCAGGCTCAGCTCCACCTGGGGCCTCTCTCTGCCTTCCCCTCTCTTCCTGAATTCTCTGCTTCCCCGCCAGGGAGCGACTCAGCCTGGTCCCACGGGGCAGGCTCTGATGATTGTTCGCCTATTCTCCACACCGTCCCAGCAGTGGCCACAGGGCCAGGGTCCTGAGCAGCGGAGGCTCTGAGCCTGCGAGTGGGTCCCGCTTGACTGTGAGAAGGTGAGGGCAGCACAGTAGGCTGCCTCCAGGTTACAGGGCACAGAGGTCCTACCACCACCACTGCCGCTCCTGCAGCCCTCCTGCAGCCCCTCCTGCAGTCACCTCCTGCACCTCCCCTCTACAGCTAGCATGTTGGTAGCGGCGGCTCCCGATGGCCGGCTGCTGCCATCAATAGAATGACGTAAATGTTGCCCTAGAAAACTTCAACTCTGTAATACAAAACCATGGAAAGATTTCAAGTTCTGACATTGGAGGATTTTCTGTTTTTAATACATTGCCCTGAGGAAAGACAATTGTTTTGTGTTTAGCACACTAGGGAGAGTAGTATTTAAGGCACTTCTATAGTAGTCTAAATTGGACGGATGAGAACTTAGTATTTGTGCAGTAGTATTAGATACGGATTTTAAAAGGAGATGAGGAGAAAGTTTTAGAAATATAAACAGAATTGTTCGAATGTTTCAGTGGGGTGTAAAAGAAAGAGAGGGACTGAGAATTCCTTTATGCTTTTAGTTAACATTGGTATGTCAATTATGTAAAAAAAATAAAATAAAGAATACGACAGGAGCCAAATTTAGTTGAACGTGTGCTTGGCTTGAGATTCCTGCATAGTGTGAATGAGTATGTATGGTACAAATTTGGATAACAGATACTCCCTGAAGCTGTATTGGTTTTAGCCATTTATTAGGTTCTAGATTTTTGTTTCATGTGTTTTTTAACTTATAAAATATGTGCAACATATATTCTGTAACAAAGGAAATATCTCAGGTTGAGCATATTCCACTGGGATTTTTTCAATTTTTTGGTAATGGGAATGGTGCCAACCTCTAATTTATATTATTGACACTCTTTGGATTTTTAATGAAAATAAACCAAGAACATGAAGCAGTACTTCAAAATAAATATTTTTGTCAGATGTTTCAGTGAACTATTAGGAAATGTGTTTTGATCCTATTCAACTCAGTGCAGATGAAACACAGAAATAAAGAAATTATTTTAGTTTGTTTCTAGAAGAATTCCTTTTCCAACTAAAAATTCCTCTACCTTACCATTCCAATTTAGCAAAATAAACACTCAACTACTCTAGTTCTGAGCATTTTTTAAATCTCTTTTTATTATTTCCACTACTAATCAAAATGGAAACTTTAGGTGTATGTTTTAGTTACTAATTACCTGAAGCAATTTTACATTATGTGGTCATTTTATGATTAAAATTGTATTCAGAGAATACATATAAAGTGAATACAAAAAGCTTCTATTCAAAAGCTCTTTGCATTTTTATTTCCTTTATGTTATTTTTTTCCACCATTGCAGTCAAATTTCACTTACTGAATTTGGCAAGAGGTAAATGCTCTCTACTGTGTTCTTTTGACCTTTTATTTATTAAAATCTCTGGGTACAGATTAATTTACTTTGCAAATATTTATTGTTGTTTCACTTGACTTAAAATGGGAGCTGCAGGGACTTTGATAAATGAATCAGGAGGTAGTCTGGCTTCCCCAAACTTCTTGGAATTACTTTTATCCGTTACTGAAATGATATCTTGCAATTTTCTGCTAGTACGTCCCTAGGGAAACCACAACTGATATTCCTATGAATTCCATTTCTACAAAAACAGTTCTATTTTCCTTTGCTCTCTGTTAGTGAAAATACAGCATTGCCAAAAAGTTATAAAGCTCTGAAGCATTGACTTCTTGTAGCTCATGCTTTAAGGTTTTATATATAAGTGATCAAAATCAATGAGGATGGGCTGGAATGTGAAGAGGCAGGAAAATGGATCTGCTTGTTAACCAAAGGAACATTGTCACAGGATAAGTCTTTGCATGTGCTGCGCTTTTACCACTTATTAGGGACTCCATTTATTACAGCATTTCCATAACTGTTTATGATTCTAACAGTTAAATGGATCGATTTTTCTGTCAGGATACTGGTCTCAGATATAAAGCTCTTAGGTTTATCGGTGTAAAATGAAAATATTTAGTTAAGGTTCAAATCATATTTTAAAAAGTACATATAGATGACATGTTTCTATTTGGCTGGGTGAGACAATAATAGGTGAAGCCTTTGGGATAATACAGAGCCAAGTTAAAAACGAAAATTTTAGTCGACTAGGAAAAGTTACAGATTTATCAACAAATCCATCAAACCTACTAGTTGGCTTCAATATCAAGGGTGGTTTTGTCCAACAACTGCTTGCTCTCTTCCATCAAGAATTGTACCAGTCACATTATTTTACCCTTTCATTCAACAGATATTTATTGAGAGCCTATAAACCATTAGGTTCTCTCCTAAACCTTGGATATTCAGCAGTGAACATGAACATGGAAAGTCCCTGCTCTCTGTTAGTCAGAGACTGGGGAGAGTATGGGGAGGGTACAATAGAGAGAAGTTGGTCAATAGATACAAAATTACAATTAGAGGGGAAAAATAAGTTATTATGTTCTATTGCACAGTAAGGTGAGAATGGTTAACAGCTAGGTATTGTGTATTACGAAATGGCTAGAAAATAGGCTGTTTAACATCTTTACTACAAAGAAATGATCAATGCATGAGGGGATGATCGAGTTAAATACACTGATTTGATCATTATGCAACACATCTATGTATCAAAACATCAAATATACCTTATACATGTGTACAATTACAATGCATCAAAGAAAAATAAATTTAAAAAAGAAGCAAGTCTCTGCTTTCATGGGAATTACAGTTAGCTTAACAAAAGACTATGGAGAATGAAAGAATGAATTAAATGAATGAGTGATCGAAAACAAAGAAAGAAAGAACTAAGTGGGAAAAGAGTGACAATAATGTAGTTTCAAATACACTAGTTAGGGAGTGTTCCTTTGACTTGGTGATGTTTTTAACGGAGACATAATGAAGAAGAGAGCACGTCCTAAGATATTTAGAAGAAGAATATTTCAGGCAGAAGCAACAATTTCAAAAGCTCTGAGGTCAAATTCCAGGGATAGCAGAAAGAACAAGTGGCTAGCTGTAGTAAAGTCAGGAGGAAAGATGACGTCAGAGAACAGCAAGATCATGCAATGCTTGGTGGTCAATGCATGGGAATGCGTTGGCTCTTACTGAAGAATGGGGAAATCTCCTGGAGGGTGTTAAGCAAAGTGATAGAGGGAAAACGTTTTTTAAAAATTACCCTGGCTTCTGTTATAAGAATCAACACCAAAATTTAACTTTATGTAGTATTTTGCCAGATACCACAAAATATGAACAAACAACCAGGTATGCTCATCCTCATGCATTTTTGTTGTTGTTGTATACTTTATTTCTATTTTAATTTTAAGAATTGGGTTTTAGTTTAAGATCCTAAATTAAATTACATGAGAAACATTAATCATATATTCATGAACTCAATGCTTGCATAGTCACATAACAAATCACTTCTCAGGTGAGAACATACCTACCTGTTTGGGTCTTGTTTATGCGAGACCCTGGGAAAATCCCCAATGCAAGGATGTCAAAAGCCCTTGACATCACATTTATTACACTTCCCTTTAATTCCCTGATTGTATTAAAAGCAGCTGCTTTTGTCACTTAGAGCTTTTTAGTTTTAATAGGTTCAGGTGTTACATGTGTAGGTTTCATACCTGGATATATTGCATAATGATCAGGTTTGGGATTCTAGTGTGCCCATCATCTAAATAGTAATAATTGTGCTGGATAGGTAATTTTTCAACTTTCAACCCACTCCTACCTTCGCCTCCTTTGGAGTCATCAGTGTCTCTTATTTCCCTTTGTATGTCTATGTGTGCCCATTGTTCAGCTCCCAGTTATAAATGAAAAGCTGTGGTATTTGATTATATTTTTTCTGAGTTATTTCATTTAGGAAATGGCCTCCAGCTCCATCCATGCTGCTACAAGACACTGTTTTATTTTATTTTTCTAGGTAGTGTTCCATGATGTATATATGCCCAATTATCTTTATCCAATCATCCAATAACTGACACTTAGGTTAGTTCCACAACGCTGCTATTGCAAATAGTGTCGCAATAAACATACAAGCGCAGGTATTTTTTGAATATAGCAAATCTTTCCCTTTGGGTAGATAACTAGTAGTAGGATTGCTGGGTCAAATGTTAGTAGTATTTTTAGTTCTTTGAGAAATCTCTATACTGTTTTCCATAGAAGTTGTACTAATTTACATTTCTGCCAACAGTATAGAAGTGTTATCTCTTTCCCATACCCTCACCAACATCCGTCGTGTGTGTGTGTGTGTGTGTGTGTGTGTGTGTGTGTGTGTGTGTGTGTATGTGCATGTTTTGATTTTCTAACAATAGTCATTCTGACTGGTGTGAGATTTTATCTCACTGTGGCTTTAACTTGCATTTCTTTGATTATTAGTGATGTTGATTGTAGTTTCGTATGTTTGTTGGCCCACTTGTATATATTCTTTTGAAAAAATGTCTGATCATATCCTATGTCCACTTTTTAATGGAGTTATTTGTTTTTTTCTCATTGATTTGTTTGAGTTTCCTATAGATTCTGGATATTAATCCCTTGCCAGATGCATATTATTCAAATATTTCTTCCAATTCTGTAGTTGTATGTTTTTTCAAACATTCCTTTTGTTGTGTAGAAGTGTTTTAGTTTAACTCTCATTTTTCTACTTTTGTTTTTGTTGCATTTGTTTTGAGGTCTCAGTCACACATTTTTTTTTTTTTTTTCTCCTAGGTCAATGTCCAAAAGGATTTTTTCTAGATTGTCTTCTAAGATTTCTATAGATTGAAGTCTTACATTTAAGTCTTTATTGAAACTTGAGTTAATTTTTGTATATTGTAAGAGAGAGGTGACCAGTTTCTATATTCTACATACGACTATCCAATTATTCCAGCATAATTTATTGAATAAGATATCTTTTCCCTATTGTATATTTTTATCAGTGTTGTCAAAGATCATTTGGTTTTTCAATATGTAGCTTTATTTCTGGGTTCTATATTTTGCTCCATTTACCTATGTGTCTATTTTTGTACCAGTATCATACTGTTTTGGTTAATATAGTTATGTAGCATAATATGAGGTCAGGTAATGTGATTATCAACTTTGTTCTTTTTGTTTGGGATTACTTTGACTTTGGGGCTCTTTTCAGTACCATATACATTCTGGGATTTTTTTTTTTCTGATTATGTGAAAAATGACATTTGGTGTTTGATATGAATTGCATTGAATCTGTAGATTGCTTTGGGCAGTGTTGTCATTTTAATGACATTGATTCTTCCAATTCATGAGCATGGGAAGTCATTCCATTGGTGTCATCTATGATTTCTTTCATCAGTATTTTGTAGTTCACCTTGTAGAGATCTTTCAGCTCCTTGGTTATATGTATTCCTAGGTATTTTATATTTGTGGCTATTATAACTGAGATTGACTTCTTGATTTGGTTCTAAGCTTGAACATTTTTGGTATATAGAAATGCTACTGATTTTTGCATATTGGTTTTGTATCCTGAAACTTTACTGAAGTCATTTATCAAACCTAGTGGTCTTTTGGGAGAATCTTTTGGGTTTTCTAGATATAGAATCTTATTATCAGCAAACAGAGGTAATTTGACTTATCCTTTTCTAATTTCGATGCCTTTTATTTCTTTCTTTGGCTGATTGCTCTGTGATATCCAGTACTATGCTGAGTAGGCATTATGAAAGTGGACATCATTGTCTTGTTCCATTTCTTAGGAGGAATTATTTTAACTTTTCTCCATTCATTGTGATGTTGGCTGTTATTTTGTCTGATAAATGGCTGTTATTATTTTAAAGTATGTTTCTTGAGTACCTTATATATTGAAGTTTTCATCATGAAGGGTTGTTGGATTTTATCAAATGTTTTTTTCTGCATCTATTGACATAACCGTATGATTTTTGTTTCCATTTCTACTTATGTGGTGCATCAAGTTTGTTGATTTGCGTATATGGAACCATCCTTTCATCCCTGAAATGAAACCCACTTGACTTGATATATTACCTTTTAAATGTGCTGTTTGATGCCGTTTGTTGGCATTTTGTTTAATATTATTGCATCTATCTTCATCAGCGATATTGACTTGTAGTTTTCTTGTTTTGCTGTGTCTTTGCCTGATTTGGCTAGCAGGGTGATACTGGTTTCATAAAATGAGTTATGGAGAAACCTTTCCAACTCAATATTTTAGAATAGTTTTAGTAAGATTAGTACCAGTTTTTTACTGTACATCTGACAAAATTCAGCGTGAATATGTCTGGTCCTGGATTCTTTGTCAGGAGACTTTTTTTTTTTTTTTTTTTTTGAGATAGAGTCTTCCTCAGTCACCCAGGCTGGAGTGCAGTGGTGCAATCTTGGCTCACTGCAGCCTCTGCCTTGTCAGGAGACTTTTAAATCACTGCTTCAATTTTATTACACATTGTTGGTCTGTTCAGGGTTTCTATTTCTTCTAGGTTCAACCTTGAGAGGTTGTATATTTCCAGGAATTTATTTATTGATGTTAGGTTTTTAGTTTGTGTGCATAGAAATACTCATACTAGTCTGTGATGGTCTTTCTTATTTCTGTAGTATCAGTTGTAATATCACATTGATTCAAGGTTTTTGAATTTTCTTTTCTTTGTGTGAGAACGTTTTCTCCCTTGAGAGTGTGACATGTGTATGTTGGGTGTGGTCCTTTAGTTTTGTGTCTTTGTGCTTTTGGGGAGCCAAGTCTCTATATATGTTCGTTGGTTATAGATAGCCTTAGTGTAGTGTTTTTTTCAAATGCTGGTTGTTTATAAGTTGTAATAGCAGTGAGCTGTGCTTGCTAGTAGACTCACCGTCTTCTCCACAGAGAAAGAGGCTGAGGCCTTGGAGACTTATCTTATACCTTGGCCTGTGCACTTCCGTCTGCAGGAATTATATTGGGTTGTGTAGTTCACCCTATAGGTCGTGATTATGGTCAAGAGCCAGTCAAGCACTGTACAATGGTGTTAGTGGAAGTTGTGATGGGCCATGTGGGTTTATCTCCCACCCAGTGTGTGGCACTTGCTGGTGAGATGTTTCTGTAGTGGTGGCAGTGGACTTTTCATTTAGCCTTTATTATGCAGGGGAAGTACTGGAATATCCTGGGCAACAGGTGGGCCATGAGACTCCCAGTCATCCCTGTCCTGTGCTCTGTCACCACAGCTGGTGGATGGGGCAGAGCTGGGTGAAGCTGGATTGGGCAAATCCACGACCAGCCTCTCTGAGGTGGGTGCCCAAGCACTGACCTTGGCTAGGGTCTAAGACCAGCAATTAGGCCGCTGGGGCAAACCTTCAGGAAAGGGTGGAGACATCTTTCCTGCACCACATAGCCCACTTAGAGGGAAGGCCTGGGGTTTTCAACCAAGAAGATGGCAGTAGGACCTGCCCAGCTCCCTCACCCCTAACCTAGCAGGTATCCCTGCAGCTTCTGGCCACCAGTAGCAAGCCAGATGGTTAGGCTAATTTCAAGCTGTTTGTGGTCTGATGACTGAATATTTCCAGGTATTATGGGACATGTGATTCCCTGAAGGGGAATCCATGGTTATCAGGACAAACCATTCCCTGTCTGCTCTCTCAAAGGGAGGGGAGCCCAAATCCTACACCACTACATGGAACAAGCACATGAAATCTACATTCTTTAGCCAACTAAGTGTAGCCACATAAAGTGATGAGCAGTGGAATGTGACAGGTATTGATGAGTAGAAATTTCGAGTTTTATTTAGAAAAGAGTAGCCTCACCATCCTTTCCCTTTGTTCTCCATCTTGTTTATGAATGCATGTATGGCAGTGAATTTGGACCACATGAATGAGGACTATACTATCGAAAGCCATAGAAAAAGCAGAGAAACAAAATACAAGGGTCTGTGTCTATGACCCCATGATGCTAGCCCATTATTCTTAGATGGATTACTCTCACATTCCTTCATTAGAGAGACAAACTTGCATCTTATTTAAGCCACCTTTACACTGGGGCTTGGTCATAACAGCCTATTTATATCTTTATGATTATAACCAGTAGAGTTTCTAATAAACACATTTATCTTTTCAATAAAAATGACTATCATAGACAAGAAGACCTTAAGTATGGGAAACTGAAAACACTATTGTAACTTTAAAATGCAGGTTAAGAAAACTTTACTGCTTCCATAGTGTGATAAAATCACCTTTCTATGGCAAACAGCCTTGTCAGTTTTCTAAAGTTTAACATTTTTTACTTAAAAAATTTAGATGAATACATGAGCATCTTAGTCTACACAGTCAAAACTCTGCAAACGAATGGATCCTAACCAGTCATATGTTTTACCTCACTGATCTGTATTTAGAACTTAGAGTTGGGTCAGATATTTGACTTTAGTTTGACTCAAAACTATTTTTTAAAAGTTTAATCAGAGGTCTTTGATTGAAGAAGAGTTCTTTGTTGCTGTTTTATTTTCTCCCTGTTTAATCTTTTAAGCATGGTCCTACATTTTAACAGGGTTGAAAGAACTTAAAAAATAATCATTTAAAAATGTTTTAAAACTTTCCAAAAGTAATGCTATTATTCCAGTTTACTGGGCATGATTCGACTCCCCTGGAGTTGCAGTCAGTGAAAAAAGTCTATGTAATGTGCTACATCCGTCTCAATTCCACCTTCATTTATTTGACTTGTCACTAATTTATAACCTCTGGTTTTCTTTCTTTTTACAACCAACATTTCCAAATGCATATGCACTAACAGACACGCACACATACATACACAGTTATTTTAGTTTAATCTGTTTTGTATATAGGTGTATATGTGTATGTGTTTGTATCCATAAGAATCCAGAGACTGAATAATGTATTTTGATCTCATATATTTTTTCCATACAGTTTCTGTAGTACCTGATATATTTTAATAAACATTTGTTAAATTTAATTACAATTGTATTATGAAGACTTTGGTTCAAAAATGTCATGCCACAGTATTTTGACTGAATTTGGAGATATACTCAAGCAGATGAAATGATTAGTTTTATGGATCAAAGTGCACTCTTTTAGAGACAAAATACATAAGGGTCAAGTTATTCATACATGAACATATGCCATCATCTGAAACCTTTTGCCTGAATTAATTATCTAAATAAATATGGGCTACTCAGGTGGAGACAAATTCTAGGGCTAAAAATGTGCCCTAGGCATATATAAGTTATTTTGTATAATAACCCTAGTGTAGTTAACTTGAGTTTCACTCGTGATTTACAACCACAAAAATGTTTATATATTACATATTCTGACACAGGATAGTGATAATTGTCATAGGGTAAGTTTTTGATAAAAGATTACAATTATTTCTTAGCACATAAATAAGTGTAATATACAGACATCATCATATAATTTGTGATTTATAAGGAAAAAATGTGATTCATTCTTTTAATCACATTAACAAAGAAACTGAAGCCTAATAAGGTTTACTAATGTCTAAGAGCAAATACACACTTGATGTGACAGCCAACAGTTTCAAAGAATAGCTATCATTTATTGAGCATGTACTATATTCCAAGCACCATGTCAGATACCTCTAGGGAGATAGTTTTTTTGTGGTGATTAACAGCAAGGGATCTGGAGCCAGATTGCTTAAACATTAATCTTAATTGTGTAATACTGAGCAAGTTACCCACTTTTTGCCTCACTTGACTCCTCTGTAAAATAAGATTTATGTTAGTATTTTACTTACCAAGTCATTGTGGGTATCAAATAAGTGAACATGTGATAAACAGTGTTTTATATAGTGTAGGTCACTCATAAGTATTAGATTATTATTAGCTATTTTTATTCAACAGATCACATTCAATGTACAGAACAATAATTAAACATATTACCTCCATATTTTATATTAAAATCCTGAGGCTCTTAGAGGGTAACTTGTTTAAAAGCATAAAACATATATGTGGTTTAGCTGGAATTCAAATGATATTTTAACTCAAAATATTTTTTTCACTCTATCAACCTGTCTATTTTTGTACTTCTACTCCCAACTATTTTCCTGGAAAGTGTCCTTCAACCTGGGTTATACAGCTGATAGCTTTTATTTTTGTGGCAAACAGCTAAATACAGTAATCAGACATAATAAAATGTGATGCTGAACACCTGGATTTTTCAAATTGCTGAAAATAGTCTTACCCCATCATTTTTTTGAATGGAGCAAAATATCACAAGGAAGGTTTTTATTGACTTTTTTATTTGCTTTCAATTACTATGAAGTTTTTTCTCTGATAAGCTATATGTTCTTATTGCCAATAGAGAAAAATTTTGATCTTACAATTAATATAATGTTAACTAGAATATTTTCTGTTAAAATAATTTGAGCCATATTTTCTGATTTCTCAACATTGGTGCAGTAATTTTTCTTATAGCATCAAAAATTTGATAATTTGAGAAATGTTTATTGCCTAAAATGCGTTATAAAATAATGTCTTTTTACTTTGATCATCAATGTAGAAACATACATGAAAACAAAATGAAAAGTAATATAAATATGTATTAACAAAGAAATAAAATTCTTAAAGTAAATATCCTTATAGATCAGTGTGATAAATATTGGTAATTTTTAATGATTATTACATAAAGTCTCTCATGAATTATTTAGTACAAAGAGCACATAAACCATTGGCATAATTCTATTAATTTTTAGATATTTCATTAAGTTCTCCATAATTTTATTTGAATCTAACTATATCTAAACACCTGCGTTGTTTAGAGAGACAGCTTCAGAAATGAAGCCATAGAGTTTAACGGGGAAATCAGCAGTACAATTCCCATATCACTTGTAGAGTCAGCAGGAAATATCAACCTTCTTTGAAATTTCATCACTGATAAAATGAGTAGGCAACAGAATGAATACTTCTTAAGTCCTTTCTTTGATAATTCAGGAAGAAAAAAATGGCTATACTGGAGTGATAGTTATGTTCCAGAATAAAAGATAAATATCTTCCTTTACTCAAATTTGTCTTTAGTTTGATTTTCAATTTAAACAGTCAAAGTTGGCTGTGCCAAAGTTGAGATTTATATCAATTGATTGTTCACAGTCAGTTACAGATCAAACTCTTGGTTCTATTCTTTTCCTTCTTCTCCTATTGCACTTGATTAGACTTAAAAAAAAAAAGGATCAAAACATTAAAAAATATTTAAATACATATGATCAATCTGAAGCATGTATTTCTCATTTTTACAATTCCTTATGTAATTAACAATGAGAGCAGATAGTAAATCATCATTTTTGAGTCTTTAATTTTTTTGAGTAGCATTGGAGACATGATAAGCTGGAAGTAATGATTATTTAAAATAAAGCATGTTGAGCAAATTATTGGCATATATTTGAAAATTTTATATAGATTATTGAGTACATTAGCCATTTCAGTTTACTATGAAGTTTTATGAGATTATCACCACCATAAGATTGTTTGCTTTTTAAAGAACATTAATATGCAAAGTGTTTCATACTAAAGCACTCAAAAATTAGTAAATTAATAATATCTAAAAGAAATTTGTGAAACTATGCGTTACTATAAAAGGAATCTTCAGGGCAACATAGACTGAGAGATTATCTATTATATTATCAAGTACAAATTACTCTGGATTTTAAGGTCATTTATTTGGTTCTTGTCCAACTTTTTGTCTCTGTTTCCTTTGTAAACCTGCTTTGGTTGCTCATTTAGCTCAGTCTCTTTGCAATCTCTTTACAGTGGTAAACTGAATAATGACTCCCAAATCCTGGGCATTTGTTTTCTAATCCCTGGAACTTGTACATGTTACCTCATATGGAAAAAGAAGATCTTTGCAGAAACAATTAAAGTGTCTTGAAATAGAGAAATTATCTTGGAATTATCTGGGTGAGGGCCTCAGTGCAATCACAAGTGTCCATCTGAGAGAAGGGCACAGAGAGATTTAATGCACATGGAAGAGAGAGGTCAATGTAACAGTGGAGGCATGGATTGGACTGGTTCAGCCACAAGCTGAGGAATGTCTGTACCATTGGAAGCTAGTAGTGCAAGAAACAGACTGTTCTAAGACCATACAGAGGAAGTGCAGTCCTGATGACACTTTTTGGCCCGGTGATACTTATTTTAGACTTCCGGTCATAAGAACTATGAGAGAATAAAATTAAGTTGTTTTGAGTCACTAGGTTTGTGATGATTTCTTACAAGAGTCACAGAAAATGAACACACATGCTCCCTATTGTGCCCATTTTCCCTCACTTAGGAATGTGTCGCATTTCTCCTTGACCTGGTCAAATTGCACCTGTTCTACAAGAATCATTCATCCTCATTTCAACATTTGCCACAAGCTCTCTCCTGCTGTACCAGTCCTCACTGATTTCCACTCTCCCAAAAGTTCTATGGCACTTATTTTGCCACACAAACTGGCCATTAGCTTACTGATTTGTAATTGATATTCGAGTAATTTTTAACCATTTTTTAAAAATTCTATTAAACTAGCCGGGCGCGGTGGCTCAAGCCTGTAATCCCAGCATTTTGGGAGGCCGAGACGGGCAGATCACGAGGTCAGGAGTTCGAGACCATCCTGGCTAACACGGTGAAACCCGTCTCTACTAAAAAATACAAAAAACTAGCCGGGCGAGGTGGCGGGCGCCTGTAGTCCCAGCTAATGTAGTCCCAGCTACTCGGGAGGCTGAGGCAGGAGAATGGCGTAAACCCGGGAGGCAGCGCTTGCAGTGAGCTGAGATCCGGCCACTGCACTCCAGCCTGGGTGACAGAGCGAGGCTCCGTCTCAAAAAAAAAAAAAAAAAAAAAAAAAAAAATTCTATTAAACTTGCCTTAATTTATGATATATTTATTATTTCCATAGATTGTGGTTTCTATAATGTTGATCACATAAAAGACATTTAATATATTATAGCTCAGTTGAAAGGCTTTCTAACGTTGCATTATTCTTTTTCTATTATCTTCTCTCCATTTATATATTTTTCTTAATATCATTGCACATTTTCCTCTTTATCTTATTCTCAATCTTCTATTTTAAATGGAAATCATGGTTTTCTCTTTTGATGGAGAATTGTTTTGTTGGTTTTGAATGCCATGTTTGAATCCAAATTCTCAACATTGTCAAATTCTTCAGCAATGAAAAGTTTTGCATGTTCAAGAGAATACAAATTTGGATTGGTATCCACTATGTTTTGATTGCCAATATATAGTTGGCATTTAAGAGATTATTTGAAGCTGTGGCCACAGAACAATATTAATTGTAAGCACATTACAGACTTTATTCCATTGGGTTCTTTCATGCACAAAAACATGGCTAAAGATGAAAGTATCAGCTTGAGCAAAGCTCCATGCACATGTCACCCGTTAAACATGAAGAAATCAGTAATCCTGACCACTTTAAATCCTTGGTTTCTAAAATTAATAGGCCAAAGGAAAATCAATGTGGGCCTTTGTGAAGTGCAATTCGAGACATAGGAAGCCAATCCTGCTTTAAGGGAAAAAAAATGCAATTAATCAGTTCTTTGCGATAAAAGAACAGCCCTTTTAAAATAAATTTTACTGTCCCAATAGGCCAATTAGTCAAAGAGAATTAATAAAAAATGATTTGACTGATTGACATCACTTTGACAATATATAAAAAGTTGGTCTTTAGGTATTATATAGCAAACTTACCTGCCAAATGTTCTCTAAATCTGATTATGAGTTTAGTGTCATATAGATATAACCATAGAGCACACACAGAGATGTGCACACATACATATATGTCTACCTGCATTCAACACAAACATATAACATGCATCTTGTAAAGAAATTATGAAATAAACAACTGTATGAAACTTAAATGCTTGGTAGGAAGGGAAAGAGGATTTACCTTGCTCTTCCTTCATTATCTCTCATTGTTCAATTGTAATTATAAAGCATTTAGTAGCATGTGTATGATGGAAAGGACAGGAAGGCTCAAAACAAATGTTATAGAGGTGCCAGCAAAAGCTATGAGACAGAGTTTTGTTGTAGAGTGGGCACTTTATGAAGAATGCAAATAAAAATCTTGGGAGGAAGTCTCACTTCTTCAGATGTTTCACTTAAACTAGAGAAAATGATATGCATAGCAGCAGCGTGGTAAACAGAAAAAAAGCCAAAAATTTAGAGTGAAATATTTTCAGACATAACCATCATGAATGATGCACATGACACAAATTTAATGTTTCTCTCCACAAAAGTTATTTTGATGCCACCCTACCCAAATCCTTCCACCCTATTTTTGTCAGTTTCTTTAGAATTTCTCATCTGTTCTTTTCCATTTCTGAGTCATTTGCAATTTTCTGCTACAACAGCTTTATCCACAATGTTAAAAAGTAAAATACTTTTGCTGAAAATTTTATATGTAAGTGTATACTAGAACTATTGATTAAAAATTCATTACACATCAACCAGAAAGATAATTTAGCACAGTATGATGTTCTGACTTCAGAAATAATTTTCCTGCGATTAGTCTTTTTCTAGTTGTTTTTATTGTTGCTGCAAATGCATATAAACTTCTTGTTTACTTGGTTCAGAAGTTTGGAAGTTCTGGTTGCCAAGAGCTGACCTATTTCTTTCATTTTTGTGAATGAGCACCTCAGCCTAAGTGTGCTGTTCATATCATTATTTGTGCTTCAAGGAACTTGGGAACTCAGCCCCAAGACCCTACGCTCTTTCTTTCAGGAATATGTTGCTTTGGCTAAGCAATATATGTGTTATCTCTACTATTTCAGACTCCTTGCCTCTGCACATCAAAGCATAGAATTCATCTTAAAAGAGAAGTTAACAAGGAAGAGGAAAATGTAGTTTAAATAGTAGAGAAAACAGAATTTTCATTTTTAAACAAAATGCATGAGGTTGGCCTTTCTAATCGTAGAAATTGAAAATCTTAATATCACGTTAGATATCCCCAAGTCCAATATCTCCAATAAAACTCAGCATGTGTGGATTTCCTAAATTGGAAGGTAACTTCGCAGTCTTCGGTGAGGTGTAGGAATTTGTGATAATGACTCATATCCTTTCAGAAGTAAGTCACCATTTCATTTTTATAGATTTTTCAGATGGAAAACTGAAGCAATGAAAAGAGAAGGTTTTGAGCTGAATTTTCTTTGTTTTGATGAAGTCAGAGTGCAATGGAAAATCTGCCTTTTTCTAGGGCTAATTGATTACTTTTCCAGCTTTGTCTATGAAGATAGAATGAGAATTGAAGCCTACAGGATGTATTCAAGTACTTTGCCATGTTTACTGAGACAGCAGTAATACTCCCAAGCTTGCTTCATCTTCCTGTGTGAAGCACTGTGTTTTACTCCAGAGCACAGTTTTAGGCTACATGTTCCATGTTTAACCACCATGAACAAAATCTCAAAATGAGTTAATCTTTTGTTTTAACTCTCTCTACAACTCCTCTAACTCCACAGCCATACAGTGTGTGTGTGTGTGTGTGTGTGTGTGTGTGTGTGTGTGTGAGAGAGAGAGAGAGACAGAGAGAGAGACAGAGAGAGAGAGGGAAAGAAAGAAAGAGGCAGAGACAAACAGAGAAAGAGAGAAGTGGTAATCGTCAGTTTCTCATCATGTTACTCTAGGGAAGGAAGACCTAGAAAACAATTTGTTTGTGTAGTATTTCATCCTGTATCTCCTCATTAGTTACCTTTCTCCAAGTTTCAATTTTAGGCTGCTCACTCTCTGGATAGTCTTCTCACACTTGTCAAACTTCCCCCCAGGTCACCTGTACAACCTTCAGACCACATTCTAGGTTCCAGTAAGTATTTCTATCACTTTATTTACACAGTTATTTATTAATGGCCAGATATTTCTATTTTACAAGTTAATCTATCATCTAGTTTTGTTTTCAGTAATGCCAAATAATTTTTTCCCTCATGATTTCTACAATAGCCAGGGATCACTAGATTATATATTCCCAATGAAAGGGATGTTATTTTGTTGTTATTCATTTATTTATTTTTTTGTCTTTTTCAATAATGGTTGAATAGAGGAAATGGAAGCAGAGTAGAGGCTAAATAGAACTAAGGTTTCTTTTAAAGTAACTTTGGGAAAAATAAAATTAGTCAAGTTTTAATGAGCCTTTAGGGTTGCATTCTTTCTAGTAAGGTAGGGCACCTGATATGTGTGAGAGAGAAGGTAATAAACATAATGTTATAAAATGTTTGTATTGCGAGGTGACCTGGAAAAACAGCCATAGTAAATGGTTAGCTTTCTTATTTACTTAAACCTTACTAAGTATTTTTTTATGAAAGTATTTAAAGCTTTTCTTATTAAAGTCATATAAAATATTTAAGTATCTCTAGAGTTGGAGCAAATTAAAGGCTGAGACAGATATATTTATGACAGTGTTATTCAACCTAGATAAATTCACCCAATGGAAGAAATAAGCATGAAGTAAATAAGAAGTCCTTCCTAGGATAATGCAGTACAAAGCTAATAATGGGTATTCTAATTTTATACTACAGTTGTATAGTACAGTTCAATATTATATATGTGTAGTTTTTCTTTTCTATTGCTGAGTAGTTTTCTGTGTTTTGAGTACATCACAGTTTGTTTATCTCTTCATATCTTGATAGAAACTTACATTGTCCACATTTTTTGCCTTTAGAAATAAAAGTGTTATAGAAATGTTTTCCACAACTCTTTTCATTAAGAAATGTGTTCACTTGTCATGGGTAAGTAACTGGGCATGAATTGCTGTGTCATGAAGTAAGTGTACGTAGATTTTTATTATAAAAAACCTGCAAGTTATTTTTCAAAATGTTTTTCCCTTTTTCATCTCCCACCAGCTACATGTGAATGTTCCAGTTTCTCTACATCCTTACCAATAATGGCTATTATTTACGCCATGTAAATGTGTGTGAATGGTAGTTTTTAGTGGTGTTAGTTTCTAAATAATTATATTGAGCAACATTTCAGACACATACTGGCCATGCTTACGCACTCTTTTGTAAACAGCCTGCTCAACTGTTTACCCATGTATTTATTAATTGGATTGTGTAGCATCTAGTTTCCAAAAATGGTTCCCAGTGAAATACCCTTCCCAGTATTTATGTTTTGGGTAGCCTTCACTCACACAAAATCCCATATGGCCCAGTGACTCATTTTAACCAATTGAATGTGGTAGAAGTAATGTACCAGTTGCCAGTCTAAATGTAAACAAGGACTGAAATCTTCTGCTATGGTGCTCTAGCATGCCAACTGCCTTGTACAAAAGCCAATTATCCTGGTGGAAAAAAGAGGCCAGGAGGACCAGATGCCACCTGGGGAGAAAAACCAAGTGGCAGAGAACTAAGGATCACACTTCAGTGTGAGCTATTTTCAGCATTCTAGACCAACTAATTTCTATGGCGACTGCAGCCCTTATTGCTTTCACACTGGCAAGAGAACTTCCCATATGAAGTCCACTCACAATTTTGAGAAGTAATAAAATAGTCTTATTAAGCTATCATATTTCAGTATAGTTTTTAACATAGCAAGTTAAGTTGCTTATATTTTCATTCTAGGGGTATAGAAATCCTTTATGTATGTTCGATATAAATCCTTGGTCAAATACATTCGTTACAAATATTTTCTCCCTGTAGTGGCTTGCTTTTTTTTATTATTCATTTTTACTAGGGCAGTTCAATGAGGACATTTTCAATATCGATGAAGCAGAGTTAATCATTTTAAATAAATGGTAGCACACTATCTATCTGAAAAAACCTTACTTATCTACTTATGAAAATAAAATAAAAATAATCCACATTCTTTTTTTTTTTTTTTTTGGAGACGGAGGCTTACTCTGTCACCCAGGCAGGAGGACAGGAGAAGTGCAGTGGTGCGATTTCGACTCACTGCAACCTCTGCCTCCAGGGTTCAAGCAATTCTCCTGCCTCAGCTTTCTGACTAGCTGGGACTACAGGCACATGCTGCCACACCCGGGTAATTGTTTTTCTGTATTTTAGTAGAGACGAGATTTCACCGTGTTGCCCAGGCTGGTCTCAAACTCCTGAGCTCAGGCAATCCGCCTGCCTTGGCCTCCCAAAGTGCTAGGATTACAGGAGTGAGCCACTGCCAAATGGTTAATGTTTAAGATAAAACACTTTTATCTTTAGATGTCTAAGCTAGCTATTAATGTTTAAATTTCATGTATGGAATGTAGTAGAAATTGAGTGTTTTGTTTTTTAAAGATATCTAGTCTTTTAGCAAAATTTATTTAAATTTTATAATTTTTTTCAATAAATTAGATTTAGAACTTTGTTACAAAGTTACTTAACTATTTCTTTCAAAATAGCATTTATATTACTGTTTTCTGCTGGCTCAACTTTTCTGAGGTTGTTTTTTTTTTTAATTTCTTGTGATATCTTTATCTTGTCTTGATTTCTAAAGTGTACAATATTTCCATTGATAAAAAAACTTTGAGTGATAGTTTTTTTTATTTTAGCACTATAAAGACATTTCATTATCTTTTCCTTAGAATTGTGCAATGTCCCACTTGTGGATTTCGAAACAATTAATCATGTTTGTTGCAACAGGAGCTTTTAAGATTTAATAATTTATATTTTGTAATAGTTTATGTCTGCCAAATTACCATCTTTATGTTCTGGGATTCTGAATAACACATATATTGACAATTTAATATTTTTCCATACGTCATTGAAAACAAGTCTTATTTTCAGCATCTTTTTCCATTAGCATATGTTTTTCAGTGGAATAATTTTTATTGGCCAACCTGCAAGTGCATTGATGCTTCCTTCCATACTGCCTATTTTCCTGCTGAGCCAGCCAATGTTTTTCCCCAGATGTTGTATTTTCAGTACTAAAACATTCATTTGATTTTTAAAGATATTTAAGTTTCTCTGCTGAGATTTCCTATCTAATCACTAATTCTGGCATCTTTTCTATAAATGATAAGATAAAATGACTTTTTCCCGTAGACATTGGTTTGCTAGTTGCAAATATTTAGGTAAATGTCAGTCAGTTTCTGATAGTTTTGATTTTTTTTTTAATTTGCCTCTCAACTTATTTACTTATTTGAATATTTCATTTCAAAAGGTATTTTAGACATTTGAAAATTCAATTTTTAATATTTTTGTAGTATTCAGTATAAACTCTTTCATATATCCACCAGCTAATTAAAGAAGTAATTACTCATATTTCATCAAGGTTTGAGTTGATTTTAAATTTGTATGTATAAGACTGAATTTCCCTCTGGTTAGCCTAACCCTAATCTTATGGAACAACCCTGAGTGGCTAATTTGTTTTACTTTATCAGTGTTTGTGCCATGAGGGGAATTGGCCTAAGTGTTTTCTTTAGATTCGGCAATTAGATGCCCACAAGTACAATGAGCTATAAGAAGTGAAAAGGTGTGTACTGCACATCTGGCCATTTCTCCTTCTATGCAAAGTGCACAACCAATTGCACTGCTTGAAGTTCTGCCCAGTGGGAAGATTTCCCTTCACCACTGTCCTTCAGGGATGTTCTAGAAAGGGGCTGTAGTGCTGCATCTGTCCACTTGCAGGTGGTGCCTGCATGCCGTGCAAAGCCATCTGTGAACCAGGCCCTAGTGTTTTCTTCCTCTGTCAGCTGATCAAAGGGAACACCCTATGAGGCCACTGGGGCAGGCTAGGGGAAAGAAGGCAGAGCGGCAGGAGTGGAGAGCATGGGCATTTGAGCCACTTCTTCATGTAACTTGCTGTGCCTTCAGAACCTGCTTGAGCCTGGTCATGTATATACCACTGCCAATTGATGATGGAATGCTGCTGTGCATGACCCACTTTATGGCTAGATGGGTGAGAAAGCATTCAGTTCATGATAGGCAGTTCAGGTCACATGGTGACTTGATGACCCATAGTCGGACGATCAGTTTCCACCAAAACCCAGTAACAGGTTAAGAGCTGTCTCTCAAAAGGAGAGTAGTTATCTGCAAAAGATAGTAGGGCCTTGCTTCAAAATCCTAGAGGCCTCCACTGTGATTTACCTATGGGGGGGCCTGCCAAAGGCTCCAAACAGCATCCTTTTCTGCCACTGACACTTCAAGCACCATTGGGTCTGCTGGGCCATATGGCCAAAATGGCAGGGCAGCTTGCACAACAGCCCAAAACTGTTGCAGGGCCTTTTCCTCTTCTGGATCCCACTCAAAACTGGCAGCTTTTCGGGTCACTCGATAAATAGGCAAGAGTACCACAAGCAAATGAAGAATGTGTTGCTTCCGAAATCCAAATAGACCCACTAGGCATTGTGCCTCTTTCTTGGTCGTATGAGGAGCCAAATGCAGCAACTTACTCTTCACCTTAGAAGGAATATCTCGACAGGCCCCACATCACTGGACCCCTAGAAGTTTTACTGAGGTAAAAGTTCCCTGAATTTTAGTCATATTTGTTTCTCATCCTCTGGCAGGCAAATGAGTCCCCAGTAAGTCCAGTGTGTTTGCTACTTCTTGCTCACTGGATCTAATCAGCATAATGTCATCAATATAATAAACCAGTGTGATAACTTGCAGAAAGAAAGGCAATCCAGGTCTCTCCAAGTAAGATTGTGACACAAAGCTGGAGAGATGATATGCCCCTAAGGTAGAATAGTACAGGTATTTTGCTGGCCTTGCCAGCTGGAGGCAAATTGCTTCTGGTGGGCCTTATGGAAAGGAATAGAGAAAAAGGCATTTGCCAAGTCAATGGCTGCATACCAGGTACCAAGAGATGTGTTAATTTGCTCAAGCAATTAAACCATATCTGGTATAGCAGCTGAAATTGGAGTCACCACTTGGTTAAGCTTATGATAATCTGCTGTCATTTTCCAAGATCCATCTGTCTTCTGCACAGGCCAAATTGGAGAGATGAATGGGCATGTGATGGGAACCACCACCCCTGCATCTTTCAAGGCCTTGATGGTGGCACGAATCTCCACTATCCCTTCACGGATGCAATATTGGTTTTGATTTACTATTTTTCTAGGAAGAGGTAGCTCTAATGACTTTTATTTGGCCTTTCTCACCATAATAGCCCTTACCCTACCAGTCAGGGAGCCAATGTGTGGGTTCTGCCAGCTGCTAAGTATGTCTATGTCAATTATGCATTCTGGCACTGGGGAAATGACCACAGGATGAATCCAGGAACCCACTGGAGCTACTGTAAGTCAGACCTGAGATAAAACTCTATTAATTATCTCATCTCCATAAGCCCCTACTTTAACTGGAGTACCACAATGACATTTTGGGTTCTCTGGAATCAATATCAGCTCAGAGCCAGTGTCCAGTAGTCCCTGAAATGTCAGATTATTTCCCTTTCCCCAGTGCATAGTTACCCTGGTAAAGGGCTAGAGGTCTCCTTGGGGAAGGATGAGAGAAAGATTCACTTCATAAACTGTCAGTAATATAGTGGGGTCCTTCCTCTAACCAAGCAAATAAACTATTAGAACCTTTTGGTTTTTTTAAACTACCAGAGCTGCAACATTAAATGCAGAGTCCCTGTTTAGTGGGTCCAAATCAATAAATTCAGCCTGATCCAACTCTATGTTCCTTCCACCATTATCCAACACCCTTAATGTCCATTGCCATGCCTGTTCTCCAGATTTCTGTTTATATAAATTAGAAACTCAAGCAGTTATTTCTGAGCGTAGCACACCTCCTCATGGGTCACACTCTCGACCTCACCTCTAGGGGTTTGCTGGGACTTTAGTCTAGTTATAGGCCTAGAAGCAAATGGGTGCTTTGTGGGGGCTCCTGAGGAGAATCAACATTATCTGGCCTGGAAACTGCCTCAAGGGAGGTCATCACTTTTGGTTCAGGCGGCACAGGGTTTATCTCCTCAATCAAAGGTGAAAAGCAAGGGCGAAAGCATGGGTTAAAGGTAAAAAGCAAGGCAGCATGGGTTGGAGAGGGGATGTTGCCACTACTGGGGAAAGGGAAGCTTTTTCTTCAGCCAAAAAAGGTTCATTAGTGTCCCCAGCTTCATCAGTGTCCTCCTCCCCATCCCCATTCCAAGTTTCAGGGTCCCATTCTCTTCCAATCATTGCCTTCACTTTAGCAGTAGACACCTGGGGAGGCTATGCATGCACCTTTCGTTGCGGTTCAGCCATTCTCATGATAAGAACTCATATCTGTTTTTCCACAATTTCAGCTCTTTCTCTATAGGAGATAAGACTCTCACTCAGGGCAATCTTAGCAGATTTGAGGCTCAGTATCTCCGTCTGAATCTGGGAGATGGAATCCCTGAGTTCATCATTTCCTTTAATCACTTTGGCCACTGAACTTAAGAGCAACCAACCAGTTTTATTATGTTCCTTGGTTCTCCACATATGGTCAAAGGTATTATGTATAGAATCACTAACTCCTTGCCTCTCACAAGCAATGAATCAGGAGTGTTAAAAGCATTTATTTTGCATAACTCTCAAAACTGTTCACACCAAGGATTATCAGTGTTCTCTATACTATTAGAAGTAGAGTCCTGGCCAGGCACAGTGGCTCATGCCTGCAACCTCAGCACTTTTGGAGGCCAAGGCAGGTGAGGTCAGGAGTTCGAGACCAGCCTGGCCAACATGGCAAAACCTCATCTCTACTAAAAGTACAAAAATTAGCCAGGCATGGTGGTAGGTGCCTATAATCCCAGCTACTCAGGAGACTGAGGCAGGAGAAGCTTGAACCTGGGAGGCAGAGGTTGCAGTGAGCTGAGATTGTGTCACTGTATTACAGTCTGGGCAACAAGAGTGAGACTCCACCTTAAAGAAGAAGAAAAAAAAAAAGTAGAGTCCTCAGCATTTATGTGTCTAATATATGGGTCTAAACTCAAATATATATATTTGAGTTTATATATCAAATATATATATATATTTGAGTTTATATATCAAATATATATATATATATTTGAGTTTATTAGGTATTAATTCACAGAATCACAAGGTCCCACAATAGGCCATCTGCAAACTGAGGAGCAAGATGAGTCTGCCCGAGCTCCAAAACAAGAACTTGGAGTCCAATGTTCAAAGGCAGGAAGCATCCAGCATGGAAGAAAGATATAGGCTGGGAGGCTAGGCCAGTCTTTCATTTCACATTTTTCTGCCTGTTTATATTCTAGCAGCACCGGCAGCTGATTAGATTGTGCGCACCCAGATTAAGGATGGGTCTGCTTTTCCCAGCTCCCTGACTCAAATGTTAATCTCTTTTGGCAATACCCTCAGAGACACACCCAGGATCAATAATTTGTATTCTTCAATCCAATAAGTTGATACTCAGTATTAATCATCACAGATATTTACATTTATCTACTCCCCAAACCTTAGAGCTTGATCGTCAGCTGTGGTAGGCACAGGTCCAGGCGTTTTTAATGTTTTTAAATTTGAAAGCTGTGTATCTTGAAAATATGTCTGTTCTATATTGCAAAAATTATGTAAATTAGGGGATTTAAAGTATCAGTAACATTTTAAAAATCTCTTACTTTTATGGCAAATAATAATCTCCTTCAAGTTTCATTTTGCCACTTATTACATAGGTGATTAAAACAGAAGACAAGCATTAGGTGTGTATTGTTCTGTGCTATTACCAAGAGTATGCTATCTCATGGATTCTAATAATTTTCCAAAGTAATAAAATTGTTTGGTTGCCTTGTTATGTATCTCTTAAGTCATATCTGATATAGAAAAAAATATAACTAGATACCCGTCCATCAGAGAATAAATCATTCTTTCAGTGAAACTTTTAAACAACCTACCATGTAATGTTCTCTGTAACAGAAAGTAGTGAACAAAATTTCCACAGTCACTGCTCTTAAAACTCATATTGGGTAATATAGACATACAAAAATATTACAATAATTACTTAAATAATTATTTATTTGTTTATGCTTTTTAAAAATTATACTTGAAGTTCTAGGGTACATGTGCATAACGTGCAGCTGTGTTACATATGTATACTTGTGCCATGTTGGTGTGCTGCACCCATCAACTTGTCAGCACCCATCAACTCGTCATTTACATCAGGTTATTTGTTTATGCTTTAAAGGAGTACATACAGGATTTTGTATAAGCCTAAATCCAGGAAAACTAACAGCCTTTCAATATAACAGGCATGGGGGCGGGGGGAAGGCTCCTTAAGGTAATATTGTTTAAAACTAGACCTGAATGATTAGAAAGAGTTAACTACATAAAGAGAAGAAAGCCAAAAGTCTCAGACACGTGAACACTCAAGGTGAGAGAAAGCAAGATGGGTTTTACTACAGAAGGAAGAAAAACATGATGGGTTATAGATATTGTAGAAAGCCCAAAATGCCTTGGGAAAATAATACAAATGAAGGACTAAGACAAAATGAGTTAGGCAATATGGGAGGAGCTCAAGTCATGCAAGAAATCCTAGGGTCTATTTGAATCTAGGAAAATCCTATAGGATTGATACAATTTTCACTTAAATCAACACTGGATGTCTATTGAAGAGTGTTATATCTAGGGGTGACATGATGAGGCTTAAATACTATGAGGTGTACGTTGGATTGGGGTAGAGGAATAGGTGCTATGTGAAGGCCAATTATAATACTACTACTATTGCTGTTTCTAAAGTGGTGCTGTGGTAATGAACTTATACAGAGATTCCTTAGCTAAGGATATTATAGTTTTCATCATGTCAAATTGAAGCACTATTATGCAAGAGCATGCACACAGTTAAATAAACTTACAAGGTTTCTTGGTTGGTAAGTAGAGCCATGTGACTGGGTTCTAGCCAATGAAATACCTGTGAGAGTGATTGGCACCTATTCCAGCCTTCGCACATAAAACTATCCCACAAGTGCTCCTCCCTGTTTCTCCACAGGAAATGTAGCAAACAAACGGTCGACTATGGCAGAGCCCATATCAGGCTGAATCAGTGATATTTTTTCTTTTTTCATTTTTCTTTTTTTCTTTTACCTGTCCAATATTATGAGGAGAGCAAGAAGTTTTCTATTGTGTGACACATTTAGGGCCTACTTATTATATCAGTGCTAATACAAGAATTTGGATTTAATTTTAAAATTCAGTTGATTTTGTACACAACTTTTAAATTGTTGAAGATAGTTGGTTGTATGCCACTTAATTTTTGTTTTCTCTAAGCTAATAATTATCAATTATATAAGCTATTTTTTATTAATTATAGTGGCAAAGCACTTCACTATGCTGTTTACATATATTGTTCACAATATGCTCTTATGACATTTGCCAAAAATCAGCTTTACTGAGATATAATATATTGTACTACTTTCTTAAAACTGCCATAGAAGATTAACACAAACTGCATGGCTTAACAAGATAAATTTAGTCTTTCACATTTCTGGAGGCTAGAAATTTGAAATCAAGATGTCAGCAAGTTTGGTTCTTTCTGGAGGTTTTGACAACAGATTTGCTCATATTGCTTTCCTAGCTCCTGGTATTTGTGAGCAATCTTTGGCACTCCTTGGCTTGCAGTAACATCATTCCAAGTTTTCTCTCTTATAACATGACATTCTCCCTGGCCGTCTCTGTATCCGTGTGTCTTCACACAGCCTTCTTATAAGGACATCAGTCATTGGACACCCTAATCTAGTATAACATCATCTTAGCTTGATCATATCTGCAAAGTCATTATTTCCAAATAATGTCATATTCACAGGTACCAGAAGTTAGAGTTTCTAACATCTCCTTTTGGAAAGCACAATTCAACTGAAAACATACATACAACAAAATCTACAGATTATAAAAATACTATGTTTGAACTCTGGCAAATAAAACTCTTATATAAGTGTCATCCTATTTATGATATGGAATACTTTAATCACCCCCAACACTCCTGACACTTTGCAATCAATGTGCCACCTCCAACCACAGTACCTCGCAATCACTAATCTGTTTTCCCTCACTAGTTTTGCCTTCTAGCATATCACTTAATGGAATCATACATTATAACATATTTTATGTCTGGCTTCTGTCACTTAGACAATATTTTTAAGACTCATCCATGTTTTTGCATGTATCTAAAACAAGTATCTTTTGTTACTAAGTTTCCCTTTATATAAATCTACTGCATTATTTTTTTTTTGTCTTTTCACCCATGGTTGGAAATTTTGTGGCATACATCTGGTCACGGCTTCCATATCACCCTCATGGGACTTAGGGGCAAGAAAAACTGATGAGAATATCAGGTTCATGCTACCTTTGAGTAATAAAGTCCTTTCGCTCTGGGCCAGAAGTCTCATGTCTTCCACCAGTAAGTGTGCAACCATGACAAGCTAACTTAATAACTTGCAGAAAGGGTAAAACAGTTTATTTTTAATCTCTGTTGTTGATAATCATTCCAGTGACTGATTATAAAAAAGTGGTATTCCATATAATTTTACTTTTGACTTTACTTTTTCATATGCTATTGTTGCATATAGTGTACATGCATTTTAGATATCATTTTTAAACTATAAATCTGTATATCCTACCACATACCTGGAGGTCTTGTCTTGATTATCAAACATGTGTATCAAGTGAACTATATCCACAATTGTGTTTATTAAATATTTCACATAGCACAGATCTGATTCTAAATACATCACCACTTCCTCTACCCAATCCATTAAAAAATTTTACATTACCGAACTCACATTTAATTATTAAATCTTATGGCTTTCGTATTATCAGTATCTCTTCCATCTGATGTGACATTTTATCCCCCATTATTAGTAAAATAACTTTCAAAGGTATTGTGGCAGAAAGAAGGAAGTAAAGAAATAATTTAGATATTTGGAGAATGAATTGGTATGCTTTCATCATTACTGAAGAGTGGGAAACAGAAAAGGTGGAAAGGGAGATTGAGATAGATATACTGGAGATGACCACAAATAGGTTTGAAATAATGTGGATAATTAATTAGGAGAGAAAATAATTGAGAGAAGAATAATTTTAATATGTAAGAAAAATCTGTCATTCCAGGTTCTTTTACAAACATTTTGTCATTTACTTATAATTAAATAATACAGTAACTATCAATGGCTCTGTTTTCCAGTAGTGAAAAATAAAATTCAAGTTATGTGTTCAAATTCTCATGAATATGAAGTCATTAAATTGAAGTTAAAACCCATATGTTAGCTGGGTATGAGGACTTGAGAGGTGACAATGTGGTAGCAGCCCTCACTCTCAGCACCTCCTCCCCTTGGAGTCCACTCTGGCGGTGCCTGAGGAGCCCTTCAGCCCGCCAGGGCACCATGGGAGCCCCTCTCTGGGCTGGCCCTCTGCTTGTGGTGAGGTGTGGAGGGAGAGGCGTGGGTGGAAACCTGGGCTTCCCGCAGCGCTGGCTAGCCAGTGCGAGTTCTGGCAGGCACAGGCACGGGTTTGGTGCCCTGCACAGGGAGCAGCTGGCCGGAGCCACAGGCCCACGGCACTAAGGGGCTTAGTACCCCGGCCAGCACCTGCGGAGGTTGTGGGGGGTCCCCCAGCAGTACCGGCCCACAGGCGCTGCATTCAAATTCTAGAAGGGTCTTAGCTGCCTCCTGACAGGGCAGGGCTCAGGGACCTATAGCCCGCCATGTCTGAGCTCCCCCGCTGTGGTGGGCTCCCAGCGGCTGAGCCTCCTCGATGGGTGCCACTCCCTGCTCTGTGGCACCCAGTCCCATCGACCACCCAAGGGCTGAGGAGTGCAGGCACCACTCAGGACTGGTGGGCAACTCCCCCTGCAGCCCCAGTGCAGGGTCCACTAGGTGAACCCAGCCAGACTCCTGAGCTGGATGGAGACTTGGAGAACATTTATGTTTAGCCAGAGGATCTAAATACACAAATCAGCACTCTGTGTCTAGCTCAGGGTTTGTAAATACACCAATTGATACTCTGTATCTAGCTAACTCTGTATCTAGCTTATCTACTGGAGACTTGGAGAACTTTTATGTCTAGCACTCTGTGTCTAGCTCAAGGATTGTAAATGCACCAATCAGCACTCTGTGTCTAGCTCAGGGTTTGTAAATACACCAATTGGTACTCTGTATCTAGCTAACCTAGTGGGGCTTGGAGAACTTTTATGTCTAGCTAGAGGATTGTAAATGCACCAATCAGCACCCTGTCAAAACAGTCCAATCAACTCTCTATAAAGTAGACCAATCAGCTCTCTGTAAAATGGACCAATCAGCAGGATGTGGGTGGAGCCAGATAAGGGAATAAAAGCAGTCTGCAGGAGCCAGCCAGTGGCAACCCACTCAGGTCTTTTTGCACACTGTGGAAGCATTGTTCTTTTGCTCTTGGCAATACATCTTGCTACTGCTCACTCGTTGGGTGCATACTGCTTTTATGAGCTGTAACACTCACCATGAAGGTCTGCAGCTTCACTCCTGACAGGGAGACCACAAACCCACCAGAAGGAAGAAACTCCAGACACATCTGAATGTCTGAAGGAACAAACTGCAGATACACCGTCTTTAAAAACTGTAACACTCACCATGAGGGCCCTCCGCTTCATTCTTGAATTCAGCAAGATGGAGAAATCACCAATTCCGGACACAGGCTCACACCTGTAATCCCAGCAGTTTGGGAGGCCAAGGCAGGCAGACCATCTGAGGTCAGTAGTTTGAGACCAGCTGGGATAACATGGTGAAACCCCATCTCTACTGAAAATAGAAAAATTAGCTGGGCATGGTGGTGGAACCTGTAATCCCAGATACTCAGGAGTCTGACGCAGGAGAATTTCTTGGACCTGGGAGGTGGAGGCTGAAGTGAGCAGAGATCACACCACTGCACTCCAGCCCTGGCGACATAGCAAGACTCCGTCAAAAACAACAACAAAACCATGTTTATGATTTAAAAATCTGTATTATTTCATCTCCTTATATCTCTAAAAATGATAATTGATATTTTCAAGACAAAAATATTCATTTACTGTGTTTTATCATAAATTCGAAATTTAGAATTTGTTTTTTAAATACCCAGGAATAAAATGAAACCACTTGCAATAGCCCATTAGAAGTTTTTACCAACAATTAAAAAAAAAAAATGTGTTAGTGACTTTCGCTATATCGTATACAAATTATATGAATGTTTTATATACTTTGTAACTAATACATTCTAAAATGCAACATTTAAAAAATTGATTAAAGTACTTTTTTTTTTTTTTAATTGAGACAGCCTCACTCTGTCGCCCAAGCTGCAGTGCAGTGGTGTGCTCTTAGCTCACTGCAACCTCTGCCACCTGGGTTCAAGCGATTCTCCTGCCTCAGCCTACCGAGCAGCTGGAACTGCAGGTGCATGCCACCACGCCCGGCTAATTGTTGTTGTTGTTTTTTTTTTTTTTTGTATGTTTAGTAGAGATGGGGTTTTGCCATGTTGGACAGGCTGGTCTCAAACTCCTGACCTCAGGTGATCTGCCCACCTCGGATTCCCAATGTGCAGGGATTACAGGTATGAGCCACCATGCCCAGCCAAGGTACTACTTTTTATATAAATCTTACGTGTATATGAAATATTAACTTTGAGACGGATCATATATTTCAGAGTATTGAGAACTACATTCACTTTTCGTTGTTCTTTAATTTTAATAATTAATTGGTCCTTATCACAAACTGCTGATTTGTGAATGGTGTGGGCCAGGAAAAGTGAGGGAGCATATAGAATACTATGAATTAAATATTGTACAATATACTGGACATTTTCTGAGAGTAGATTTTAGGTGATCTTACCAAAAAAAAAGTAACTTTGTAAAATGATGGATATGTACAATGTATTGCCTGTATTAGTCATTTCAGTACATATATACATAAATATATGAAATCATGTTGTACACTGTAAATTTATACACTAAAAACGTTACAAATAACACATATAATTAAAGAAGAAAACAATTGGGTGAATGAAATATGGCTCTTTATTGCACTTTTGTGTGAAGATAGAAACTAATATATTCAAGTAATGAATATTATCTTACAATCTATCATTTCTAAGCCAAATTATGCCTTTCTTCTTTCTATTCTTGTGTGTTACACAGGATGGAACTATGTCAACAGGAGGTTAGATGTGTGGTATTATGGTTGCTATTACTGAAGATTTATTAACTGCATTTGCAAATTTTCCAAAATGTTCTTAAGATAATTTTTAATTTGGTAGCTTTACTCATTGTCAAGCATTTTAAAGAACTATTCATGTAATAAAGAACATAGAGAGACACACATATCAATCAGTAAGATCGTCTATTAATTATGAAGTGTATATTCAGAGCCTCTGGTGTTTTGGTCACTGCCCACTAGGGGTTGGTAAACAGCACTTCAAGCTTTTACTGGAGATGACAGTGATTTGAAATATTAATAATCAGCTATTTAAATAATTCAAAATACACAATATGCTTTAAATGAAGAAGAAGGATTTATGTCAGCCCATGTCAAGGCAGTCTAAGTTGGGATGGTAGAATGGTTGGAAAAGCATGCAATAGGAAGAGTTGTGAAACCCAGACATAAGGATAAGGAATTAAGTAGGTAAAGAAAAAGAAGGTAAGTATTCCAGACTATGACTACGAAGTGTATGTAATTTGAGTGCTGAATGAAATCCCATATGGATGAGAGGAGATTCCAACTGAAAAGGTGGAATTGGGAGACAATACAGAGACCTAAAAGAATTTTAGCATGCCAGACTTTTAGGAAATATTAAAGATTTTGTGTTTAAATGATAGTGGATATCTACTGACGTTTTAAACTGAAGAGTGACACATGAGGCCTACCTTTTAAGAAAGACACTCTAAATTGGAGCGGTATGGTGGCCCAGGCAGGGTTTTGGGGGAAGGGTAGATGAGTAACTATGGACAAAGCATTTATAAGGGCATGCTCTTTTAAAGTCAGAGCCTTGGAAATAAACTTTCAAATAGATAAATTCATCAGGTGAAAATGCAAATTTTGTTTCTCTCAATCAAAGTAATCTTTGTACAACAGTTCTAACGCAAATCAGAGTTATCTGTTGCTTCCCAGGGATTCATCTAGATGCAGTCACCAGCCTCTGGCATTTGGGGACAGCCCTGTGATGAATTGCTGAAGAGGAAAATGTAAACAGGAAAGGCTGCCATCTGTTTCAACCCTGCCCACCTGTACTCCTAAATGGTTCCCCCTCTCAATTGGCTTGATGATTGTAAATTTAAAGGCAATCTTGAAAGCCACCCATTGAAGTTGGCAAAGCCCACATTAGGCTGGGTATTTTTATTTTACCTTTCAGTATTAAGAGCCTATGACAATTGTACTATGATTTAAGCATTAGAAATTCAGTGGAATATTTACAATTGCAGTTAATCTGCCTAAGCACATATTACAATTCATACAAGTTTAGTTTAATATATAAAAACTTGAATATTTTAAGATAATAGATCATTTTAGATTTGTTTCCTGTATGCTATTAGTTTTCAGCTCTGTGCACAGTTCTTTGTTAGTAGTGATGACTAAACACTTCACCACGCTGCTGACTTTCATTTGAAATATTGTCATATTTCTAAAATGTCACCCTTAGACTCAAGACTTCAACTTCCATTCAACTTGCTTTAGACACTTGTTTTATATAGACTTAATTCACAATTTGGGGGGCAGTAAAAATCTTTTAACCATATAATGTAAACAACATCCTTAAGATATTTTTCCTACAATTTTGTATTTAAATAACATTTAGTATAAAGATTTGAGACATTTGTATTATTTGGGTATTGGAGTTTGTTGGTAGTCATAAAATAAGGCAGTAAAATAGGTTTTCAGAGTTATTATTAACATTAACACTGATTATTAAATTTTATTTTTAGATGACATAATTGTACACATTTATAGAGTGTAGAGTGATATTTCAGGTCATGTATTTTCTAGACAGAAAAGATTATTTGGTAATCTAGCTCTATTATCTATCATGTCTATTCTTTTAATTTCGTTTAACGTAGGAATTTGATCAAGCTGCTGTGTATTTTTCTTTTTTTTTTATTATACTTTAAGTTCTGGGGTACATGTGCAGAACATGCAGTTTTGTTACATACGTATGCACATACCATGGTGATTTGTTGCACCAATCACCCCATCACCTACATTAGGTATTTCTCCTAATGCTATCCGTCCCCTAGCCCCCCAAGCCCCCACAGCCCCAGTGTGTGATGTTCCCCTCCCTGTGTCCACATGTTCTCAATCATTGTTCAACTCCCACTTATGAGTGAGAACATGCGTGTTTGGTTTTCTGTTCCTGTGTTAGTTTGCTAAGAATGATGGTTTCTGGCTGGGAGCAGTGGCTCACGCCTGTAATCCCAGCACTTTGGGAGGCCGAGGTGGGCAAATCACGAGGTCAGGAGATTGAGACCATCCTGGCTAACACGGTGAAACTCCATCTCTACTAAAAGTACAAAAATTTGCTGGGCGCGGTGGCGGGCGCCTGTAGTCCCAGCTACTCGGGAGGCTGAGGCAGGAGAAAGGTGTGAACCCGGGAGGCAGAGCTTGCAGCGAGCTGAGATCGTGCCACTAAACTCCAGCCTTTGCAACAGAGCCAGACTTCGTCTCAAAAAAAAAAAAAAAAAAAAAAAAAAGAATGAATTTTATGGCTGCATACTATTCAACCGTGGATATGTGGCACATTTTCTTTATCCAGTCTATCACTGATGGACATTTGGGTTGATTCCAAGTCTTTGCTCTTGTGAACAGTGCCACAATAAACACATATGTGCATGTGTCTTTATAGTAAAATGATTTATAATCTTTGGGTATATACCCAGTAATGGGATTGCTGGGTCAAATGGTATTTCTGGTTCTAGATCCTTGAGGGATCGCCACACCAGATCTTCCACAATGGATCAACTAATTTACATTCCCACCAGCAGTGTAAAAGCATTCCTATTTCTCCACATATTCTCCAGCATTTGTTGTTTCCTGACATTTAAATGATCGCCATTCTAACTGGTGTATCTCATTGTGGTTTTGATTTGCATTTCTCTGAAGACCAGTGATGATGAGCATTTTTTTCATAGGTTTCTTGACTGCATAAATGTCTTCTTTTGAGAAGTGTCTGTTCGTATCCTTTGCCCACTTTTTGATGGGGTTGTTTGTTTTTCCTTGTAAATTTGTTTAAATTCTTTGTAGGTTCTGGATATTAGCCCTTTGTCAGGTAGATAGATTGCAAAAATTTTCACCCATTCTGTAGGTTGCCTGTTCACTCTGACAATAGTTTCTTTTGCTGTGCAGAAGATCTTTAGTTTAATTAAATCCCATTTGTCAATTTTGGCTTTTGTTGCCATTACTTTTGGTGTTTTAGTCCTGAAGCCTTTGCTCATGCCCATGTCCTGAATGGTATTGCCAAGGTTGCTTTTAGGATTTTTATGGTTTTGGTCTTATGTTTAAGTCTTTAATCCATTTTGAGTTAATTTTTGTATGAGGTGTAAGGAGGGGGTCCAGTTTCAGTTTTCTGCATAAGGCTAGTCAGTTTTCCTAACACCATTTATAAAATAGGGAATCTTTTCCCCATTGCTTGTTTTTGTCAGATTTGTCAAAGATCAGATAGTTGTAGATGTGTGGCATTATTTCTGAGGTCTCTGTTCTGTTCCATTGGTCTATATATCTGTTTTGGTACCAGTATGATGCTGTTTTTGTTATGGTAGCCTTGTAGTATAGTTTGAAATAAGGTAGCGTGATACCTCCACTTTGCTCTTTTTGCCCAAGATTGTCTAGGCTATGCAGTCTCTTTTGTTTCCATATAAAGTTTAAAGTCGTTTTTCTCTAATTCTGTGAAGAAAATTAGTGGTAGCTTGATGGGGATAGCATTGAATCTATAAATTACTTTGGGCAGTATGGCTGTTATCATGATATTGATTCTTCCTGTCTATGAGCATGAAATGTTTTTCCATTTGTTTGTTTCCTGTCTTATTCCCTTGAGCAGTGGTTTGCAGTTCTCCTTGAAGAGGTCCTTTACATCCCTTGTAAGTTTTACTCCTAGGTATTTTATTCTCCTTGCAGTAATTGTGAATGGGAGTTCACTCATGATTTGGCTCTCTGTTTGTTATTGGTGTATAGGAATACTTGTGATTTTTGCACATTGATTTTTGTATCATGAGACTTTGCAGAAGTTGCTTATCAGCTTAAGGAGATTTTGGGCTGAGAAGGTGTGGTTTTCTAAATACACAATCATGTCATCTGCAAGCAGAAACAATTTGACTTCCTCTTTTCCAATTTGAATACCCTTCATTTCTTTCTCTTGCCTGACTGCCCTGGCCACAACTTCCAACACTATATTTAATAGGAATGGTGAGAGAGGGATACCTTGTCTTGTGCCCGTTTTCAAAGTGAATGCTTCCAGTTTTGCCCATTCAGCTTGATATTGGCTATGCGTTTGTCATAAATAGCTGTTATTATTTTGAAATATGTTCCATTGATACCTAGTTTACCTAGTTTATTGAGAGTTTTTAGCATGAAGGGCTGATGAATTTTGTCGAAGTCATTTTCTGCATCTATTTAGATAATCATGTGCTTTTTGTCATTGGTTCTGTTTATGTGATGGATTATGTTTATTGATTTGGGCATGTTGAACCAGTCTTACATCCCAGGTATGAAGCCAACTTGATCGTTGTGGATAAGCTTTTTGATGTGATGCTGAATTCGGTTTGCCAGTATTTTATTGAGGATTTTCACATCGATGTTCATCAGGGTTATTGGCCTGAAATTTTTGTTGTTGTTGTGTCTCTTCCAGGTTTTGATATCAGGATGATACTGGCCTCATAAAATGAGTTAGGGAGGATTCCTTGTTTTTCTATTGTTTGGAATAGTTTCAGAAAGAATGGTACCAGCTCCTCTTTGTACCTCTGGTAGAATCCAATTGTGAGTTCATCTGGTCCTGCACAATAGTTTGGTAGGCTATTAATTACTGCCTCAACTTCAAAACTAGTTATTGGTCTATTCAGAGATTTGATTTCTTTCTGGTTTAGACTTGGGAGGGTGTATGTGTCCAGAAATTCATCCATTTCATCTAGATTTTCTTGTTTATTTGCATAGAGGTGTTTATAGTAGTCTCTGATAGTAGTTTGTATGTCTGTGGGATCAGTGGTGATATCCCCTTTATCATTTTTAATTGTATATATTTGATTCTTCTCTTCTTTTTTAGTCTGACTAGCTGTGTGTTTTGTTGATATTTTCATAAAAAAGCTGCTGGATTCATTGATTTTTTTGATGAGTTTTTCTTGTCTCTAACTTCTTCAGTTCTGCTCTTACCTTAATTATTTCTTGTCTTCTGCTGGGTTTTGACATTATTTGCTCTTGCTTCTCTTGATGGTAGGGTGTTGATTTTAGATCTTTCCTGGTTTCTCTTTTGGGCATTTATTTTTATAAATTTCCCTCTAAAAACTGCTCTAAATGTATCCCAGATATTCTGGTAACTTGTGTCTTTGTTCTCATTGGTTTCAAAGAGCTTCTTTATTTCTGCCTTCATTTCGTTATTTACCCAGTAGTCATTCAGGAGCAGGTTGTATAGTTTCCATGTAGTTGTGCAGTTTTGAGTGAGTTTCTTAATCCTGAGTTCTAATTTGTTTGCACTGTTGTCTGAGAGAATGTTATGATTTCCATTCTTTTGCATTTGCTGTAGAGTGCTTTACTTCCAATTAGGTGGTCAATTTTAGAATAAGTGTGATGTGTTGCTGAGAAGAATATATATTCTGTTGATTTCAGATGGAGAGTTCTGTAGATGTCTATTACATCCATTTGGTCCAGAGCTGAGTTCAAGTCTACAATATCCTTGTTAATTTTCTGTCTCGTTGATCTGTCTAATATTGACAGTGGAGTGTTAAAATCTTCCACTATTATTGTGTGGGAGTCTAAGTCTCTTTGTAGGTTTCCAAAAACTTGCTTTATGAATCTGGGTACTCCTGTGTTGGGTGCATATATATTTAGGACAGTGAGCTCTTCTTATTGCATTGATCCCTATACCATTATGTAATGCCTGTCCTTGTCTCTTTTGATCTTTGTTGGCTTAAAGTCTGTTTTATCAGAGACTGTGAGTGCAACCTTACTTTCCATTTGTTTGGTAAATATTCCTGCATCCCCTTATTTTGAGCCTGTGTGTGTCTTTGCATGTGAGATAGGTCTCCTGAACACAGCACACTGATGGCTTTTGACTCTTTATTCAATTTCCCAGTCCGTGTATTTTAATTGGGACATTTAACCCACTCCCATTTAAGGTTAATATAGTTATGTGTGAATTTCATCCTGTCATTATGATGCTAGCTGGTTATTTTGTACGTTAGTTGATGCAGTTTCTTCAGTGTTGACGGTCTTTACAATTTGGTACGTTTTTGTAGTGGCTGGTACCAATTGTTTCTTTCCATATTTAGTGCTTCCTTCAGGAGCTCTTGTAAGTCAGGCCTGGTGGTGTTGACAAAATATTTCAGCATTTGCTTTTCTGTAAAAGATTTTATTTATCCTTCGCTTATAAAGTTTAGTTTTTCTGGATATGAAATTCTGGGTTGAATATTCTTTTCTTTAAGAAGGTTGAATATTGGCCCCCACTCTCTTCTGGCATGTAAAGTTTCTGCAGCGTGATCCACTGTTAGTCTGTTGGGCTTCCCTTTGTGGATTACCTGACCTCTCTCTCTGGCTACCCTTAACATATTTCCCTTCACTTCAACCTTGCTGAATCTTACAATTATATGTCTTGTTGTTGCTCTTCTCAAGGAATAGCTTTGTGATATTCTCTGTATTTCCTGAATTTGAAAGTTGTCCTGTCTTGCTAGGTCAGGGAAGTTCTCCTGGGTAATATCCTGAAGAGTATTTTCCAACTTGATCCCATTCTCCCCATCATTTTCAGGTACACCAGTAAAATGTAGGTTTGGTCTTTTCATATAGCCCCACATTTCTTGGAGACTTTGTTCATTCCTTTTCATTCTGTTTTCTCTATCCTTGTCTTCTCACTTTATTTCATTAAGTTGGTATTCGATCTCTGATATCCTTTATTCTGCTTGACCAATTTGGCTACTGATACTTGTGTCTGCTTCGGGAAGTTCTCATGCTGTGTTTTTCAACTCCATCATTTCATTTATATTTTTCTCTAAAATGGTTATTCTAGTTAGTAGTTCCTGTAAACTTTTATCAAGGTTCTTAGCTTCCTTGCATTGTGTTAGAACATGCCCCTTTAGCTCAGAGGAGTTTGTTATTACCCACCTTCTGTAGCCTACTTCTGTCAATTCATCAGACTCATTCTCCATCCAGTTTTGTTCCCTCACTGAGAAGGAGTTGTGATCCTTTGGAAGAGAAGCATTCTGGGTTTTGGAATTTTCAGCCTTTTTGTGCTGGTTTCTCCCCATCTTTGTGGATTTATCTACCTTTACTTTTCATGTTGGTGACCTTCAGATGGGGTCTCTGACTGGATGTGCTATTCATTTCTGTTTGTTAGTTTTCCTTCTAACAATCAGGCTGTTCTGCTGCAGGTGTGCTGGAATTTGCTGGAGATCCACTCCGGACCCTATTTGCGTGGGTATCACCAGTGGAACTGCAGAACAGCAAAGATTCCTGCATGCTCAGTTCCTCTGGAAGCTTAGTCCCAGAGGGGAACGCACCAGATGCCAGCCAGTTCTCCTGTACGAGGAGTCTTTTGGCCCCTGCTGGGAAATTTCTCCCAGTCAGGATACATGGGGTTCAGGGACCCACTTGAGGAGGCAGCTCTGTTCTTTACCAGAGCTCAGACGCTGTGCTGAGAGATCTGCTGCTCTCTTTAGAGCTGTCAGACAGGGGCGTTTAAGTCTGCTGAAGCTGCGCCCACAGCCACCCCTTCCCCCAGGTGCTCTGTCCCAGGGAGATGGGAGTTTTATCTATAAGTCCCTGACTGGGGCTGCTGCCTTATTTTCAGAGGTACCCTGTCCAGAGAGGAGGAATCTAGAAAGGCAGTCTGGCAACAGTGGCCTTGCTGATCTGTGGTGGGCTCTGCCCAGTTTGGACTTCCAGGCAGCTTTGTTTACAGGGTAAGGGTAAAACCGCCTACTCAAGCCTCAGCAGTGGTGGACACCCCTCCCCCCACCAAGCTCGAGCACCCCAGGTCAACTTCAGACTGCTGCGTTGGCAGTGAAATTTCAAGCCAGTGGATCTTAGCTTGCTGGGCTCTGTGGGTGTGGGACCCCCCCCAGCCAGACCACTCAACTCCCTGGCTTCAGCCCCCTTTCCAGGGGAGTGCACAGTTCTGTGTCAGTGGCATTCCAGTCTCCACTGGAATGTGGAAAAATAAACTCCTATAGTTAGCGCGGTGTCTGCCCAAATGGTTGCCCAGTTTTGTGCTTGAAACCCAGGGCCCTGGTGGCATAGGCACCGGAGGGAATTTCCTGGTCTGTGGGTTGTGAAGACCGTGGGAGTGCACCATTCCTCAGGCACAGCCCCTCACAGCTTCCCTTTGGTAGATGAGAGAATTCGCTGACCCCTTGTGCTTCCTGGATGAGGTGATGCCCCGCTTGCTTCTGCTTGCCTTCCGTGCGCTGCACCCACTCTCCAACCAGTCCCCCTGAGATGAACCAGGTTCCTCAGTTGGAAATGCAGAAATCACCCACCTTCTGCCTCAATCTCGCTAGAAGCTGAAGACCAGAGTTGTTCCTAGTTGGCCAGCTTGCCAGCAATCCCAGCTGCCATGTATTTTGCTTAAGAATTGGTAAACTTGATTAATATAAGGAGAGGTTAATACATAAAATCTTCCTATACCCCTAAAAGACCTCCCTAGATAGTAATATTTGAAGTTGAATTATTTTTGTTCTGCCATTCAACCATTCATAAATGAAAATAGCGGTATCTCCAGTACGGTATCTCTCTTAATCTCCCAAAATATCCTAGGTAAATTTTTCAATGCTTGCTAAAATCTTTACCTACAAAGTATCTTGAATTCCACTTACCTACCAATTGTTATCTCTTTCTCATAACTGACTCTAAAATTCTTGCACAATAGCTGAGTTCTACAGAAGGAAACAGTGTCATTTGGAAAAGGATTAGGCTATTTGAAAAAGATAGCACTAAGCCAGCAAAAATGTATTTATCTGTCAAGAATAGCTTTTCATATTTTTCATCATGAAATATGGTGCAGAGAAAATACACAAAACAAAAAGTTACAGCTTGATGATTTATCAAAACTGAATTCACATAACCAGACTTCAGACAAAGGGAATATTGTTAGCTCCCTCAGTGACACTTCATTCTGAATGTCTACCACCTTTCACTTCTTCTCTGGAGACAAACGTTATGCTAAATATCATGGGAGTAACTTGCACCCCATAGTATGCATACTAAATACCATAGCTTAATTTGATCTGTGTTTTGGAGCTTATATAAATATAATTAACTAGAAAATAATTAAATTTTCTCTATGGCTTCTCATGTTTAGCAAAGATGTATATACTATTGTCACTCATAATTCCTTTGTTTTTATTGTTGCATAGTATTCCATTGTGTTAATTTACAGCAATCTATTTAATCTAGTCTTGGTGGACATTTGGATTGTTTTCAACTTTTGGCCTATTGTAATGTTCCCATGAATATTCTGCTACAATAATCTTGGAGATCGTGGACTTGAGTATCAGTTGGGTGCACACCTTGAAGTGGACTTGCTTATTGATGGAGTATTTGCATGTTTAATTAATTTTAGTAAATAATGCTGAATAATATTCAAAAGAAGTTTTAATACTTTATATTGCTCATATAGTATATGGAAATTTTTCACGCTTCAAATGTTTGTCATAACGTGGTTAGATTTTATTTTCTTTTTTAAAATATTGGCCATTCTATCTTAGTCAGTTTAATTTGCAATTTGTAAATAATGCAGTCTATGTAAATAAGATCACAGATAATTCTTGATCACATTAGAGTTGAGCAAGTTTTCATACTTACAGACTATTTAAAAATATTCACCTGTGAAGTGACTATATCTCTCAGCCTTAAAACAATTAGGTTGTTAATATTGCACTGGTTTAAAAAAGCACTTTATGCTAAACATGAAACATTTATAGTTTATATGGGTTAAAAATACCTTTTACAATTAAGTAAATTGCATTTTACTCTGAATTATCTACATTAATAAGCAATTCTCAATTTTATCAAGCTAAATTTATTAATATTTCAAATAAATAATGATTGTGTTTACTATTTTTATTATTGATAAAGGTCATGAATCTTTTATGATTCATGATCTACAATTTGAATCACCAAAACATTACTTGGAAAATTTACATTCATATTTATGAGTGATATTAGTATATAAATTTCTGTTCTTATAATTTCCTTATCAGGTTTTGGTGTCAAGGTTATTTGAGACTCATTACATGGAATGAGGACTGTTCCTCCTTTTTTATTCCATAGGAGATATTTTGTAAGATTGGCAAAACTTAAAGCTTACTTATTTGTTATAATTCAGAGGTGAAATCATTTATGCCTACAGGTTTATTTGTGAAAAAAATAAAATTAGGAATTCAAATTCTATAATTGCTATATGGTTATTAAGATTTATTGCATTATTTTTGTTTTACTATTTTCCCAAGAATGTGTCCAGTTCACCATGTTTTTCCAAATATATTGGCATATGTGTGTTCATAATTGTCATCTGTGTGTCTATCCCTTTGTTTCTAGTTCTTTAATTCCTTTACTCCATTAACCCAATTTTTCAAATTCATGTTAACTATTTTCCACCATTGCTGCTTTGAACCACTTTCACATTTTTCAGATTTGACTTGTTTTCTTATTCCTGGAATTTGTACCTCAACTTTGCTACTCAAAGTAAAATTTGTTTTTCTCTCTAGTCTGAACTCCTACAGGACTTGATTAGCTTTTTTGACTTTGTCACCTTAAAATCTATCCTTCACACTACTCTTAGAGTAATGAAAGCAAAGCACATATATAATTGCTCTTTTTAAAAAGTTAACATTTTCCAACTGTGGATATCATAAATTTGAGTATATATTACAGTGAAACATTTTCTTCACATCATTTTTGCCACTTAATTCATGTTCTTACCTTGGTTCAGTATAGCAACAGCAATCTTAGCCAGAAAGCATTTGCGGACTACTACCGTATCAATCTGGTTAACACAAGACTTTCATTACTCTGTGTCTTCGCATGTATTTGTGTTATATAATCACATTAACTACATTTTAGCATAAGTTCATGTTTGTATGGCGGCTAATATGGTTTGTCCGTGTCCCCACCCAGCTCTCATCTTGAATTCTCACCTATTGTGGGAGAGACCCTGTGGGAGGTAATTTAATCTCATGATAGGGAATAAGTCTCATGAGAGCTGATGGTTTTTGAAAGAGGAGTTCCCCTGCACAAACTCGCTCTTTTTTCCTGCCACCATCCAGGTAAGATGTGACTTGATCCTCCTCACCTTCTTCCATGATTGTGAGGCTTCCCCAGCCACGTAGAACTCTGAGTTCTCCATTAAATCACTTTCGTTTGTAAATTGTCCAGTCTTGGGTATGTCTTTATCAGCAGGGTGCAAACAGATGAATACAGAGGCTCCGTAATTATTTTGTTCTTTAGATTATTTTTCTTCCTATCTCTGACTTTTAGCTCAGTAACTCATATTACTGAAACTCTTAAAAATATTTATGGCCCAGCGTGTTGGCTCACTCTTGTAATCCCAGCACTTTGGGAGGCCGAGGCGGGTGGATCACAAGGTCAGGAGACAGAGAACATCTTGGCAAGCGTGGTGAAACCCGTGTCTACTAAAAATACAAACATTAGCCAGGCGTGGTGGTGCACACCTGTAGTCCCAGCTACTCTGGAGGCTGAGGCAGGAGAATCGCTTGAACCTGGGAGGAGGAGGTTGCTGTCAGCAGAGATCGCACCACTGCACTCCAGCCTAGGTGACAAGAAAGAAACTCAATCTCAAAATTATATACATATATATACACACACACACACTCATATATATACTCAATCTCAAAATTGTATATAATATATATAATTATATATAGAGATACATAACATAAATATTGGATAAATGAAAATAAAATATTTCATTTTAATCTAAGTAATCCTGATTATTATACTACTGGACATTAAAAAGAAAAACATCTCTGCCTTTATATTGCTTCTGTTAACTACTTTGCAATAGTCACAATTATCACACAATATTTAAAAGCTAGTAAACATGCCACATCTCTTAAAAACTTCCTGAGAAGTAAAGGCAAACTATTATGTGATTTGAAAATTTTCAGTTGTCTTGATGTGTAAAGTTGGGTTTTGCAACGTCTGTATCAGTTTTGTTGTTAAAACATATTTATAGTCTGTCATTCTCCCTCAAACAATTAACAGAGGAGTAGTTTTGATATCTAACTTTTCGGTAAAGTTAAAGTTTTATTTCATATCCTTGCTATAGCTTTGCATTGGAAAAAAGAACCAGGGATTTGTGCCTAATTTTTATACTTATTCTTTTATTCTGTTTATTTTTATCGATAATATTTGTGTAGTTTTGTTAGAAAAATTATAACATAGAGCAACTATGAAGGAATTTAAAAAATCTCCATGGATGTCAATGCTTAATAATTAGTTTCTTATTTGCACATTCTCCCTACACTTCCTCTTTTCCCTCTGTTTCTTAAATACCAGTGTTTTTTTAAAGTCTAATATGGATTTTGACTCACTCCATGGCATCTTCCACCCTGATGACAAAAGGCTTGTTCCTTTATTTCATCCTGTTGCTCAAAATAATTCAATGCTGCTTCATCACCTTCATATGAAGATGCAAGCTCCTTGGTGTATCACACAAAATAATTCACAATCTCAGCCTATTTTTGAAATTTCTTCAGCAGCATCTCTTCCTGCCTCTCTCCTCTTACCTATGTTGTAGAGACGCTGGAGAAGCCAGATCCCAAGAATACTTTATTCTTCTTTTTTAAAAATTATTATTTTGTTGTACTTTAAGTTTTGGGATACAGGCGCAGAATGTGTAGGTTTGTCACACAGGTATACATGACATGGTGGTTTGCTGCACCCATCAACCTGCCATCTACATTAGTTATTTCTCCCAATGCTATTCCTCCCCTGCCCCCCACCCCGTGACAGGCCCGGATGTGTGATGTTCCCTCCCTGTGTCCATGTGTTCTCATTGTTCAGCTCCCACTTATGAGTGAGAACATGTGGTATTTGGTTTTCTATTCTTGTGAAGAATACTTTTTGATTCCTGCCTTCATGCCCTTGCACATGCTTTTCTCTGTGCTTTGAAGGTTTTCTTTTTCATTTTCTGGGTAACTGCAATATATCCTCGAAGGGCTAAACTCCTGACAGATGCCTTCCCTAACACATTGATTTACATCAAATGATCTTTCTATGGCTTTCTATAACACCACTGAGTGTCATTATGAACACATAAATGATATGATCAGTATTCATTCCAGAATCTTATTCAACTCTGTACTCCTAGAACCAAGTGCAACACTGGGAAGCTAAGTCATTTTGCTAAATAAGTGAATGAAAATGTGGGTTTTGTGAACATGCACTGACACAGGGACCTCACTGTTCTGTCAGGTAACTGGCTTCCCTGTTCTTTTGCCTCTCACTCCTCTCATTATCCCACAGTTACCATCCTGTGGATACATGTTTCATTTATGTGCCTGTTGTCCCTGGCAGATTTCTGCAGTTCATCCTCAGTGCTCAGTAGCATCTGCTAGCTTCCCTTCAGCTCCTAGTTTAAATAATGTTCCATATGCATTCTTCAAGCTTTATTGATTCAGCTCTCTAGAGAGTGCCCTATACTTCAAGTGAAGAATTTGAAAATATGGGGATCATTAAAATAAATTCCTGTGTTTTGGCCAAAGTTCAGTTATGGTGCTGTAGTTGTTTGCAGATTTCAGCCTGGAAGCAATGTTTTATAATACAAAAAATTGAAGGTATGCATCTAAACAACAGATTAATAAAGGGATTTTCTGGTTCTTAATTTTAATCAGTTTATTTGCCACAAGAGAATGGTGCTTGAAGTCAAGGTTTAAAATCCAAATGCATATTAATGGAATTCATTATTTCAAAGCATAGAAGTTATAAATAAAGTTAAATTACAGGTAAAACAAATACATAATGTAAGGAAAGACCTGGAATCTCACTGATATTCTGGTATAATTTTATTTACTTTTTTCATAAGTGGTACAGACTTTGTAAAATGTATCCAATAAAGCCCAGAAATTTCACATATTGTATTTCAGAACCTTAGGTAATTAATGTAAATATGTCTTCAAAATCTTTACTTCTAGCTCAGAACTTTACTCTGGGGATGCAATTTTTTTTAATTGATATTGGAAATATCCAAATGATTATCCCGTAAGCATTTCAAGCTCAGCAAACCTAAAACTGAATTGAGTGTCAGAATTCTCTGCAAATATTCTTGTTTTGTTTCTTGAAGTATCTTAATTCCTGGTACCTTCAACAACTAAGGACACCAGTTGTAAATCACCTTCCTCCCTCTTCTAGATAATGCATCCTTCTGTCATCAATTTTAAGCAATACTACAGCAAACATTTAATGTATGTCTATTTCCACTATTAGAGACTTTAGTTATGTTCTCATTTATACCTGGGTAATTGAGCAACATTTCAGTTTACCCTGTCCCTCAGTCCAAACTCTTAGAAATATATTTTTAGGGCTGAATGTTATTCCATTGTACATGTGTGCCACAGTTTATCCTATTGTCTGTTGATGCATACTTAGGTTGTTTTCATATCTTGGCTATTGTGAATAATGCTGCAATAATCATGGAGTGCAGATATCTTTATCAGGTTGTTCTTTTTCTTTTATTTATTCATTTTTATTATATTCCTAGAGCAGGGATTTTTGAGTCATATGGCAGTCCTATTTTTAATTCCTAGAAACCTCTATACTGCTTTCCAAAGTGGTCGTATCAATCTACATTCCTGCCAACAGTGAACTTCCTCTTTCACCACATCCTCACCAACATTTGTTATCTTTTGACTCTATTTACATATAAAATCTTAAAGAAAGTCAAATATTTAGAGATAGGAAACATAACAGTGGTTACCCGGGATGAAGGGTGGGAGAGAGAAAATGGGCAAATATAGGTCAGATGATACAAAGTAGCAGATATGCAGGATGAAAAAATACAAAAATCGAATGTACAACATGAGGACTACAGGTAATAAAATTATACCGTAATTTTACCGTATAAATTACGGTATAAATTTACCGTATAAATTACAGGTATAAAATTATACCGTAATTTGGGATTCATGCTGAGTAGATTTTAGTGGCTCTTGCCATGAACAAAAAATATGGGTGTGACATGCTGCATATGTTCATTTGCTTCAGTATAGTAACATTGTTTACTATCTATATTCATCCAGAAACATTATACTGTATACCTAAACACACATAATAAACTTTATTTTTTAAAAAAAATTATTAGAAATTACCTTTATTTTCTATTATTTTCTCAATGAAAATCTAACTTTCTAGTGAGTCCTATGGGTTCTGCTTCCAAACTGTATCCCTAATTTGATCACATTTAATTATTCTTATTTCTTGTAAAACTAATCCAAGCCAACATAATTTTTCATTAAGATTACTGCAATAACTTGCAAATTAATCCCCTTATCATTACTTTCGTACACCAGTCTGAAATCTTGTTCTAAAGGATAAATCAGATAATAATTTATATTACTTATAATATTTATTATATTATATTTATTATTTAAACAATTCTCATCCTTTGAAATTTCATCCAATATTGCTAGATATATTAATAGTACTGACAAGGTAGTAAGTTTGATAGAATATTTATTAATAATATTTTTAACCTAGAAATGTAAATATTTATTTGATATTTTATATCACAGCATAGGAATTATATCATTATTACTTGATATAATAAGACTGTAGTAGTTACCTCTAGGTAAGTAGTTAAAAATTTTAATTTTCAAAATTGTCATTTTTATCAAGCTTTCTAAAATTATATACTATGTTATAATAAATACTATATGATAAAACTTATGGACCCATGCATACATATTCTTATTTCACGATTTTATTTTCTTCCCCAAACTAACACAACCAGTAAGTTGTGCATGCAGTATCTGAAAATTCAAACTTATAAATACAGATCAAGGAAAAAAGGCATCAATTATCTGGTGGCTTTGTTAGACAGCTCTGGAAAAAAAGACTGAAACAAAAAATCTGAACTCATTTCAGTTGTCCATAATATACTAATTCCAGAATGTTTACATCACAAATGACCTGGAAAACACAAGAGAAATGTTTAGGAATCAGGTTATGAAATACAATGTGTAACACAAATGCTCTATAAATATCCAAGTTTCAGATAGCCTGGATTTGTGTTTGGCTATGTGGCATTGATAACATCATTTTCTCTGTGCCTAAGTTTTTATACTTATAAAATAATGGTGATATTAGATAATCTATTTGATATATTTCCATTAGGGTTGTATAAAATAAAATAAATTATTGTGTTGGTTTGCATGGTCACAGAATCTGAACTTAGTAAATTATGGTAATTATTACTACTATGCAAGCACAGAAAACACAAAGGATAAGTAATGATGGTGTTATGTGTTGAATTGTATTCCCCTAAAACCCATGTGGGAAAGAAAGGGTCTTTAATGCAATATGACAGCATTCTTATTTACAGGAGCAATTTAGAGGCAGATATGCTGAAAGAATGCCACGTGAAGATAAAGCTGAGATTAATGTGATGGAGCAGAACCCCAGAAACACCAAAGATGGGTAAGAAATCATCAGAAGCCAGGAGAGAAGCAAGGAACAGGTTCTTTCTCGTGTCCCTCAGAAGGAACCAACACCGCTCACATCTTGCTCTTGGACTTTAAAGCTTCCTGAAATGTGAGACAATACATTCCTTTTGTTTAAGCTACCCATTCTGTAGAATTTTGTTGTGGCAACTCCAGCAAACTCATACAAATGGTAAATATAGTCATGCACCACATAACAACATTTCAGTCAGTGATGGACTGCTTGTATGACAGTGGTCTCATAAGATTATAGTGCCATGTTTATACTGTACACTTCTTATGCTTAGAAATGTTTAAGTACACAAATATTTATGTTTTTGTTACAACTGCCTATAGTATTCAGTGCAGAAACATGTTGTACAGGTTTGAACCCAGGAAAACATATGTGGCCATATATACCATTGAATACTATGCAGCCATAAAAAAGGATGAGTTCATGTCCTTTCCAGGGACATGGATGAAGCTGGAAACCATCATTCTCAGCAAACTAACACAGGAACAGAAAACCAAACACCACAAGTTCTCATTCATAAATGGGAGTTGAACAAGGAAAACACATGGACACAGGGATGGGAACATCACACACCAGGGCCTGTGGGGGGATTGGAGGGCTAGGGGAGGGATAGCATTAGGAGAAATACTTAATGTGGATGATGAGTTGATGAGTGCAGCAAACTACCATGGCATGTGTATACCTATGTAACAAAACTGCACTTTCTGCACATATACGCCAGTACTTAAAGTATAATTTTAAAAAAATACCATATAGCCCAGGTGTGTGGCTATACCATCTGGGTTTGGAGAAGTGTACCCTAAGATGTTCATACAGTAACAAAATTACCCAATGAAATACTTCTAAGAATGTATCCTTGTCATTATGTGACACATGACTGTAGTAGCTACCTCTAGGTAAGTAGTCAAAAATTTTAATTTTCAAAATTGTCATTTTTATCAAGCTTTCTAAAATTATACACTATGTTATAATAAATACTATAAAATAAAAGTCATGGACCCATGCATACATATTCTCATTTCACAATTGAGAAAATGAACAGCAGTATGTTGATTCTCCTTCCTACAGGATCATCATATGCATTACTATTTTGACAACATATATACATGAAAGTAAAGGCACAATACAAGGTCATATCTCTTTGATTTAAACTAAAATTGCAATGATGTTTTTGAAACTGAGCCTGTAGTCATGAAATAAGATAAGAGATAAGAGACTCCACAAAGAATGATACTTCAAATCCCACAATAGTCATTGTCATGACTCAAAGCAGAGTGTAGAAAAGCAAAACACGAGAGTTCTATTTTTCCATATGCATGTCAAACATATTGATCTGAATTTAGATTCATTTTGACCTCATAACTATTAGATAATGAGTAACTAAGAAAGGAGGAACGCAGGTTTCCCAGCACAAGTGGAGTCAATGTGGATTTTGTGCTACTACTAAGGTTAAAAAAAGTGGATAGACAATATTATATAAATAGAAGAACCAGAAAACAATTAAATGGGGATATTAAAGAAAATTTACAGCATATTCTCATTCACAAAGATTAATTTTTTAATCCTCTAATCGAGTGGTATAACACTGTCAATATAGCTGACATAGCATTGATCCAAATAAATCACATATAACTTAATTTCTACAATGGAAAATACTGTTTATACAATCACAAATGTGTTAACAAAAAAAAAAAGAGAGAGAGTTCTCTTTGTGGTCATTATATAGTATTATTGGCTCTGTTTTCTAAGACTGGCAAATTAATGAGCAATTCGATAGCATGCAATAGATTTTTCCTTAAAATGAGAACAACTAAGTTTTTGTTTATAAACTTGAACATTTAATAAATGGTTGTAAATATTCTTCTTTAGGTTAGGAATAGCTATTCATATTAATTCATCCCAATTTCAACAAATTATTATAGTTTCTATTTTGTGTTTCCACCATTTGATCATAAAATACTATGCAGTTCTCTTCACTGAAGTTGTTGTAAAGCAGTTTTGAAGCACTTTGGAAGGGTCTCTTGTGTTTTTTACAAGCTCTATTCTGTTTATTTTCTTCTTTGGAGAACCTCCAGCTAACAGCGGACTGCACAGCCTTCGATACTGGCTTTGGTTATTCTGAAGTAAATCAATATTGTAAAGGTCATACTACGTGGCCCTCAATTCAGCATTATTTTAAAGCAAAAATATAAAAGGGAACTGAAAATAGGGCTTAGGATTAAGGTCTCCTCACCAAACACTTTATAAGAAAATAAAAATTTTGCTCAGTCTCACCATCCAGATGCCTCATTGGTAAATGCAACAGGCAAGATTAAAATATGTAGTTCCACACCATCCCATGGCCTTTGCACAGCTGCTAAGTAGAAAAATTCATGTTATGAACAATGCAACCGATTATAAAATTAAGTGGGATGAGTTAATACACATAAAATAAATAATCCAGAAATTGTAACTATGAGAGGCAGAAAAGATGATGATAACAAGAGAAAGAGAAGAAGAAATTTTACAGACATGAATTAAAAAAAAAAACTAAATTAAAATAGTCATATCCTCCTTAGAAGTCATAATTTCCTGAATTTTTAAAAATTCCACAAACTGTAATGTCAAATGAAAACTAGTACAAATAGGAAAAAGATACGTTACTATTATCTGGAGCTATAACATTTTCCTGATCATCTCCAAAAAGATTATCTGGTCCATGAGAGCTTGAAAGCACTAAAACTTCATCTTTTGTCTGTTGTGCTGTGCCATGGACTCACGGAAGGTAAAACATCAATCACAATTACAACCTTGCATTTTAAAGCAGGACTGGGCTGCCCATCCTTCACCATTTTTCATAATGACAGTACTATGCCTGCAGGATTCAAGCTTGTATATTATTTTACTTTGCGGATTACTTTCACCTCACAGTTCACCAAGAGGAACCAACTGCTTCTAAGAGAAATGAAAAAGCAAAGCACCAATCAACAGCTATTTCCATCTGCTGGAGTCTGATTGCTTATTTATTCAGTGGCCAAGGCTGACTGGTTTGTAACTCAGAAAGTTCTCATGTCAGAGTTGTTCCTATGCTAGCCAATGCTCAGGGTTCAGATTACTTCTTTATTGCATCTAACATTGAGCAAATTGCTGCCAGTTACTGTATTTGTTTCTGTCTCCTCATTACCCACAAACCTCAAAGATTAGAAGTACAATGCCTTATTGCACATTACATGACTAGAACATACCCTCTCCCAAAAGGGAAACATTTTCTCTCATTGTTAAAATGCACGCTTAGGGCTCCACAGTATCAAATATCTCACAGAAAATGCCATGGCTCTATCATGTGCATGATATACTCCTAAGGAAAATTATAGGATAGGGATGATTATTAGTTACTGATCCTTCAAATGTTATTCTTATTTAATAAATATATCCAAAGAAAAATAAAGATTTTGAAAAAGTATATAATGTGTTAAAATACACTAATAGCATCAGAAATGATCAATGGATATTAATTAGCCAGAGTGCCAGTTTCATGCTAGATTTAAATAGACTCATCTAGCTAGAATATTAATATTAATACAGCAAGAGTAATACATTATCTGTTATCTTTAATGACAGGGAAATGTAGTTTATTGTTAATAAAAATTGGATTAATGCTATCTTGCGCATCATTTTTAAAAAATTTCAAATAGAGAAATTAAAAGTGATATTAAAATCATGCTGAATGGAATTCCATAGATAATGAGTCAGTAGCCTTAATGTCTTCACATTACTATTATTCTACATAAATGCTAAAATTCTAGTTAATAAAGTATTAATGACTATAATACTGGGTAAAAAAGAAGTAAAGTACATATTTTGGTGCTAAGAACTAAAATTTCACAACCACGGTAACATAAACTGCTATCGTAAGGAGTCCAGAGAAAGTTATGTATTCATTCATTCATCAAATATTTGTTGAATATCAATAATGGGCCAGTTAGTTGGGTAAAAGCTATACATACAACACAGGACAAGACATGGCCATAGCCCTCAAGAAGTAAAATAGCTAATGGGCAATTTCAGCAGGGAAACCTATTGCTAAGCATACAGGACTCTTACTGTCCTGCAGTGTTATAGAAAGATTTATGGAACACGTGAAAGGGGAAATTGAAGAGCAGTTTAGGCAATCTGTCTAGCAAAAACAACGAACCAGAACTTTAAAAAAGAAAGCATATTTAGAGTAAAAATGAAGTTTTAGAGTTAAGCAGATTTCAGATTACAAAAATCCATTATCATAAATTGCAAAATTACGTAATCATGTTCATCTTGAAATATGACGTAATTCAGAAAACAGCTGATTGACATTGAATTAATATTATAGCATGGAAATTCAGGAAATAATTATTTGTTTTGGAGCTTACCTCACAAATACAAGCTCTACAATTTTTATAGCAAAGAAAAAAACAAAAAACACTTGTTTTATAAAACTTTTGCTAGTTCTATTCCTGATGATGGAGATGGATAAGGAGGAGATAGCTCTAGCCCCTGATCTCAGACACAGTTGCTTGAATAGCTTCCTAAAATGACTACACAGAAACAAGAAACTTACCAAGAACACTCCAGCAACATTCAAAGTATTTAGACTGAGTATATGCCTCAGATGCTGTGTGGAAAATTTCCTATCAGTGTGATTGAAGGATGGAAATTATAATCTGGGCAAAAGGGCTTTTATTTATCATCTAGTCTACTTCATGTCATCATTTAGAGACAGATAAATGATAGATAGATAGATAGATAGATAGATAGATAGATAGAATGTTTTACAAATATTCAGTACTTACTGTGTTAGGTAATTTTGTAGTTACTGGGCATACTGTGGAGTGATGACCAAGATGGAACCTATACTGCCTTTATGAAACTCACTTCATTGGATTATAAGCTTTTTACTACAAACGTCAGTTCAGAGTCATCTGAGGTGGTAAAATAGGTTCAATTTGAATCAACTCACCAAATGTAGGGGTTTGCATGTAAGGTTTTAGAGAAGAGGTTTGTAAGAAACACAAAGAGAAGATCTGTGAAATATAGCTTGAATGCATATTTTTGTTTGTTTTTTGGTCATGCAGGTTGTTTAAACTTTAGCATGTACTGCACTTTGAAATAACTTGTCAACATTGAAATATTAGAATATTTCATTTAAAAATGAGGATTCTTTAGTTTTCCTTAAACATTGGAAAAGTACGATGCTGGGCGCATGTAATTTTATGGGACTTCTAGGCTACTGGATAGTATCCTTACCTCCGGAGTTTGGGCAGGGAAAGGAATGCCCATTGTAAAGTGGAGTCCCACAGAGTAAACCCCATTTGAAATATCATAATTTAATTAAAGTCAGCATATTTTATCTTTCATTCCATTTTATACCTTTATTATAGAGCTTAATCAGTATAATTAATATGTTATTTTGTGGCTTTAGGTGTTGCTAGCATATTCTATGCTGAATAGCCATGAGGATAGACACAGTCCAGGTAAGCAAGAAAATACTAAATTAATAGTTGTTAAAGCAAACAATTATGATTGGAGATATGGACAGAGAGACAGGACCATTGCTTTAAACTACAGAAATTTTCTTGCCTCTCAACAATTACCTGTTGCTCTAACACTGTTTCTAAACTATCACTGGTACCCAAGGAAATTATAAAACCCAATGTCCAGCAAAGTATTCAAAGCGGAAAAAGCAATGCCTCCATAATAATAACTCAGACTCTAAAGGCTGTGTAAACGGAACATAATGTGTATTCTGTAGATTCAATATTCTTTTTGTTATTTGTTATGTAGGAGAAGAGAATGGTACAATAGTACTATTGAAGATTTTGAAATTGAATCTTTTTGTGGGAACACATTTGTTAAGAAGATTTTTTAGAGAAGGTACAATGTGGCCGCATGGTTTAGTTAATCTGAAGATGTGTTTGGCTTCCCTTCGATACTGATCATTTTTCTAGGTATGTGATTGTTTATATTGGCAAATATTATTTCTTAGCACTTTGATGTTATCATTGTTGCGTCTTTTCTGCTATTGAGAAAAGTGCTGTCAGTCTAATATTTATTTCTTTAGATGTGATCTGTCTTGTCTATTTGACTGTCTTTAGACCTTGTCTTTGTCTTTGGTACTCTATAGAAATCAATTTCTTAGTCTGCTTAGAATATACTGTTCTTCAAGGAATAGAGGGTATATGTCTTTTATCGATACTGGAAAATTTTTACTGTATTTCTCAATGTAGCCTCACCATTGTTTTATTTTTTTCAGGAACTCGGATTAGATCTATGGAATACCTTCTTATTTACTGAATCTGCCTCTTATCTCCGTTAATTTTTTTTTTCTCTTTCTTTAGGCTAATTCATAATTTCAGGTCAGTTCATTAAATGTCTCCACTTCTTGCTAATCTGCTTTTTAAACTATCCTCTGAGATTTGTTTTTTAATTTTAATTTTAATTACTTGAGGTTGTAGGTAATTTATTTCTAAATCTAAGGTTATGGTAGCATCTTGAATTTTTGTCATTTTTTGTTCATTTACAAAATTTTGTATGCTCTCTTTTCAATACCTCGCACATTATAAATTGTATTGTAAACTTTGTAAATTGTATTTAATATTTCTAATTTTTAGTACATGAGATATACATTTATTATGTACTGCTTTTGCTAAATCATAGTAAGTAGTCTTCTTATTGCATTCATTACTCTGTTTTGTTGTAAACGTGCATTTATTGGTACTTAACGTACATGAATTATAAGGTATGTGATATGAGGAATACGAATATTGCTACAACAAAACTTATCTGTTACCTTTAATAACAAGGAAATGTAATATAGTTAACAAAATATTTGGATTGATGCTATTATGCATATCATTTTTTAAAATTCCAAATAGAGCATTTTAAAAGTGATGTTAGAATCATGCAGAGTGGAATTAAATAGATAGATAGTGAGTCAGATAGTAACAAATTATGTTGAGGGATGTCTTCTTCCACGGGTCCATATACCACAATTATATACTCTGTGGAGTCATTCATCTCTACACTTTTATGTCCCTGTAATTGTTAAGAAATAAGAAAATTTATGGCTTCAGTTTTAACCACTCTGCTTTAACTTCCCTTTTGTATTTGCTTAACTTCTTTAAGTCTTGTGAGTTCAGATATGTTTTAAAAATAAGTATGACACAATTTGTCCAATATTTATACATTTTTACTGATTTCTTTCCAAAATAACTGTACTACTACACTTTTAAGAGTAGTGTTCAGCCAGGCGCAGTGGCTTACGCCTTTAATCCCAGCACTTTGGGAGACTGAGGCGGGTGGATCAGGAGGTCAGGAGATCAAGACCACCCTGGCTAACACGGTGAAACTCCGACTCTATTAAAAATACAAAAACCTTAGCCAGGCATGGTGGCGGGCGCCTGTAGTCCCAGCTACATGGGAGGCTGAGGCAGGAGAATAGCGTGAACCCAGGAGGCCGAGCTTGCAGTGAGCCAAGATCGGGCCACTGCATTCCAGCCTGGGCGACAGAGCAAGACTCCATCTCAAAACAAAACAAAACAAACAAACAAACAGAGTAGTGTTCAATCATATTGATGATTTTATCTCAAAATTTTTATTTAATATTTTCTATATACAGAAGTATGTAAGATAGAAACTCTAACTCAATAATAAATTTGTGTCCAGCTAAACTTTCCTTGATAGTTAATAAACTGCAGATATTTGATTAAATATTAGGAATAAGGAAATTTACATAGGCTTTTTAATATTGACATTCACAGACTAGTTTCAATGCATTATAGACAATTTTGCAGAATTCAAGTGTTTTCATATGTGTATGGAACAGAAATAAGCTACCTTTCTAAATATATATATATATATATATATATATATATATATAAATTGATTCATTTAGAAAAGAAAACATCCAGTTAGGTTAAGTAAAATGCTATGATATGAATATATATGAAATTGTTCCTCAAATGAAGAGTAAAATATAGGAAGATAGCAAGATAATGCTACATAGTATCAACACATACAATATTAGTTACTTACCGAAGGCTATGATAAGCTAGAGGTTCTCAACCTGGTTTCCTAATTAAATTAACAAGATCCAAGCATAGAAAAATTCTTTCTGTAGAGACACCTTCATAATTTACATAGGACGCTCACATTCAAAGTCTACCTTATTAGCACAGAGTAACAAACTTTTTCAAGCACATATCTGTGCCCATGGGGTAAGCAGTATTAGAGGGATATATTTGAATCCTTAAATGGATTTGGCAAATGAAACTTTTTGAGGGTTTTGTTTCTAAGTAGACATTTTTTTTAAGTTACTCTACTGATATGGCTTGACTCTGTTCCCACCCAAATCTATCTTGAATTGTAATTCCCATAGTCCCCACATGTCATGGGAGCAACCCAGTGGGAGATAATTCAATCATGGAAGCAGTTACGGTTACTCCCATGCTATTCTCCTGATAGTGAGTGAGTTCTCCTTTGCTGGGCTCCCATCCTCTCTCCTGCTGCCCTGTGAAGAGGTGCCTTTCACCATGATTGTAAGTTTACTGGGGCCTCCCTGGACATGAGGAAGTTTGAGTCAATTAAACCTCTTTTCTTTATAAATTATCTAGTCTCAGTTAATTCTTCATAACAGTGTGAGAACGGACTAACACACCCACCACCACTCTCCCTAATGTAACTAGATCTTTCTCTGTTTTATGTAATATTTTGAGAGCAAGTTTTTACAGAATGTTCTTAAATATAATGCAAATGCCTTATGATCAAGAAACACAAGTAAGTCATTCCCTCAAATTATTTTGTTTATTGATAGAGTATGAAGAGTTCTAGAAATAACACAATGTCAATAAAGCTATACTATGCCGTAGATGCCAAATTAATTATAGTTAAATGATGATTAACTGTAAGTAAAATTGAATAGTGTTCATGTAATTGTATATTGTCATCCTAAGCTTGAGTATCACTAAAACTCATCCTAAATGAATTATTCATACTTGAGTTTTTTGAAAAAGTTCATGGAGCTCATTAACACAGGATAAAATTAGAAAATAAAATATCATGGTGAGTTCTATAAGAATCTGGAATTGGACTCAAAATTAAAGACTAGTACATCAAAAATAAAGTATAGAAGACTGTTTTTTCCCCCAAAGGAGATATTCGGCAAGATGATTCTGTGCCCTGAAGGTGATTAGGAACCAGTCTCTTAGACAACATAGGCCAGTAGCATTCCCCGATAATTAAGAGTAACAAAGATGGTCCCCACACCTCCAAAAGCATGCTGAGAAGCAATACCATCATCCCAGGTTAGCAATAAACAATAAGGATTCTTATCTAAGTTTTGGTGTTGATGTAATTCACAGGCCTTTTTCTCTTGAATTATCTTGTCATTTCCTAAAAGTAACCTTATTTTTCCTGAAAATATTTTAATGATTTTTAACAAAGATACCCTCAGAAAATTTAATTTTGTATCACACAGTTTGCACTATTCCTTAAAGAGTAACTTTTGAAGAGTCAATTTATGTTGAACATAAAATATTTCTAAAGGGAACATAAAATTTTATCCTTCATATTACAAGATGCTGCTATTGTCAATTTATTGTTTTTAGCATTAGTAAACTTTCTTACGTTCCACAGTAATCAATTCTTCAAGGTAAACATATTGGACACTTTCTTTTAGAGTATCTGTATGTTTATTTTTGTGTACAAATTATAACTTTGTGTTTTGATTTTGTTATCTCAGTTTTTCATGCATGTGTATGCATGCATGCAAAATAAAAAGAAATAGATGATGCATGAATGTCATTGTAAGGAACTGTAATGAACTGAATAAAATATTCTGCTAATATTATGAACTAAATAGTAGATTGCTTCCTAACATCATATGTTCTACTGTGTTTGGAAATGGCTAGATATCACCAATAAGAGATAAGCCACATGGTGAAACATGTGTGTTGAATATGTGTGTTGGCCAGGGGGAAAGGTACCCCAAGGTCCATATTGAATGTGTAAGACCTTGTCCGCCACTATTTTAGGCGTTCAGAGATTTTTACTAATATATATGAGCCACACAAATATTATAACCATTTTTCTCCTGTTTCTGAGATATTGTTATGAGATAATTAGTATAAATATTGTCTAAATAGATGAATTGCTCCTTATGTAAAATGTAGTTTGGAGAAACTCAGGTTTATACTTTTTAAAGGAGAAAACACAGTCTTGAAGTAGAATTTCCAGTCCAAAAAAATATATAGTATATGGGCTTTAAAAACTTCCCCTTTAATTTGACTGCACTGTGGTCTGAGAGACTGTTATGATTTCCATTTGTTTGCATTTGCTGAGGAATGTTTTACTTCCAATTACGTGATCAATTTTAGAATAAGTGTGATGAGATGCTGAGAAGAACGTATATTCTGTTGATTTGGGGTGGAGAGTTCGGTAGATGTCTATTAGGTCTACTTGGTCCAGAGCTGAGTTCAAGTCCTGAATATCCTTGTTAATTTTCTGTCTCGTTAATCTGTTTGATATTGACAGTGGGGAGTTAAAGTTTCCCAATATTATTGTGTGGGAGTGTAAGTCTCTTTGTAGGTCTCTAAGAACTTGCTTTATGAATCTGGGTGCTCCTGTGTTGGATGCATGTATATTTAGGATAGTTAGCATATATATTTAGGATAGTTGTATTGATCCCTTTACCATTATGTAATGCCCTTTTTTGTCTCTTTTGATCTTTGTTGGTTTGAAGTCTGTTTTATCACAGATTAGGATTGCAACTCATGCTTTTTTTTTTTCTTTCCATTTGCTTGGCAAATCTTCCTTCATCCCTTTATTTTGAGCCTATGTGTGTGTTTGCATGTGAGACGGGTCTCCTGAACATAGCACACTGATTGCTCTTGACTCTTTATCCAATTTGCCAGTCCGTGTCTTTTAATTGGGGCATTTAGCCTGTTTACTTTTAAGGTTAATATTGTTATGTTTGAATTTGATCCTGTCATTATTATGCTAGCTGGTTATTTTGACTGTTAGTTGATGCAGTTTCTTCATAGCATCAATGGTCTTTACAATTTGGTATGTTATTGCAGTGGCCAGTACTAGTTGTTCCTTTCCATGTTGTTTAGTGCTTCCTTCAGGAGCTCTTGTAAGGCAAGCCTGATGGTGACAAAATCTCTCAGCATTTGCTTGTCTATAAAGGATTATATTTCTCCTTCAATTATGAAACTTAGTTTGGCTGGACATGAAATTCTGGGTTGAAAATTCTTTTCTTTAAGAAGGTTTAATATTGGCCTCCACTCTCTTCTGACTTGTATGGTTTCTACTGAGAGATCTACTGTTAGCCTAATGGGCTTCCCCTTGTGGGGTAATCTGACCTTTCTCTCTGGCTGCCCTTAACATTTTTTCCTGCATTTCAACCTTGGTGAATCTGAAGATTATGTGTCTTGGGTTTGCTCTTCTCGAAGAGTATCTTTGTGGTGTTCTCTGTACTTCCTGAATTTGAATGCTGGGCTGCTGTGCTAGGTTGGGGAAACTTTCCTGGGTAGTATCCTGAAGAGTGTTTTCCAACTTGGTCCCCATTTCTCCCATCACTTTCAGGTATACCAATCAAACATAGGTTTGGTCTTTTCACATAGTCCCATATTTCTTAGAGGCTTTGTTCGTTCTTTTTAATTCTTTTTTCTCTAATTTTGTCTTCTTGCTTTATTTCATTAAGTTGACCTTCAATTTCTGACATCCTTTATTCTGCTTGATCAATTTGGCTATTGATACTTGTGTATGCTTCACGAAGTTCCCATGTGTGTTTTTCAGCTCCATCGGGTCATTTATAGTCTTCTCTAAGCTGGTTATTCTAGTTAGCAATTCCTCTGACCTTTTTTCAAGGTTCTTCACTTCCTTGTATTGGGTTAGAACATGCCCCTTTAGTTCGGATGAGTTTGTTATTACCAACCTTCTGAAGCCCACTTCTGTCAGTTCGTCAAACTCATTGTCCATCCAGTTTTGTTCCTTTGCTGGCGAGGAGTTGTGATCTTTTGGAGAAGAGGCATTCTGGTTTTTGGAATTTTCAGTCTATTTGTGTGGTTTCTTCCCATCTTTGTGGATTTATCTACTTCAGTCTTTGATGTTGGTGACCTTCAGATGGGATCACTGAGTGGACATGCCATTCCTTTCTGTTTGTTAGTTTTCTTTCTAACAGGCCATTCTGCTGCAGGTCTGCTGGAGTTTGCTGGAGGTCCACTGCAGACCCTATTTGCCTGGGTATCACCAGCGGAGAGTGCAAAACAACAAAGATTGCTGCCTGTTCTTTGCTCTGGAAGTTTCATTCCAGAGGAGCACCTGCCAGATGCTAACCAGATCTATCCTGTATATGGTGTATATCAGACCCTACTGGGAGGTAGGGAGGTGTCTTCCAGTCAGGATACATGGCGGTCAGAGACCCACTTGAGGAGGCAGTTTGATCCTTAGCAGAGCTCAAACTCTGTGCTGGGAGGTCAGCTGCTCTCTTCAGAGCCATCAGGTAAGGATGTTTAAGTCTGCTAAAGCTGCCTCCACAGCTGCCCCTTCCCCCAGGTGCTCTGTCCCAGGAAGATGGGTGTTTTACTATAAGTCCCTGACTGGGGCTGCTGCTTTTTTTTCAGAGTCACCCTGTGCAGAGAGAAGTCTGGCAGTCTGGCCACAGCAGCCTTGCTGAGCTGCAGTAGGCTCCGCCCAGTTCGAACTTCCCAGAAACTTTGTTCTTGCTGTGAGGGGAAAATCACCTACTCAAGCCTTGGCAATGGCAGACACCCCTCCCCACACCAAGCTGGAGCATCCCAGGTCGATCTCAGACTGCTGCTGTGCTGGCAGCTAGAATTTCAAGCCAGTGGATCTTAGTTTGCTGGGCTCTGTTGGGGTGGGACCCACCGAACCAGACCACTTGGCTCCCTGACTTCAGCACCCCTTTCCAGGGTAGTGAATGGTTCTGTCTCGCTGGCTTTCCAAGTGTCACTCTGGTATGGAAAAACGTAAAAAATAAAATAAATTAAAAAGACAAACAAACAAACAAACAACAAAACAAAACAACCACAACAACAAAACTCCTCCAGCTAGTTCAGTGTCTGCCCAAACAGCTGCCCAGTTTTGTGCTTGCAACCCATGGTCCTGGTGGGGTACACACCAAAGGGGATCTCCTGGTCTGCAGGTTGAGAAGACCATGGGAAAAGCACAGTATCTGAGCCAGAAGGCAGGGTTCCTCAGGTTCAGTCACTCAAGGTTTCCCTTAGGTAGGGGAGAAAATTCCTTGACTCCTTGTGCTTCCTGGGTGAGGCGACAACCTATTCTGCTTCAGCTTGCCCTCCATGGTCTGAATCCACTGTCAAAGCAATCCCAATGAGATGAACTGGGCACTACATTTGGAAATGCAGAAACACCCACCTTCTGTGTTGATCTAGCTGGGAGCTGCAGACCTGAGCTGTTTCATTTAGCCATCTTTCCAGAATTCAGAATTAAGAAACTCACTAAAAACTGCACAACTACATGGAAACTGAACAATCTGCTCCTGAATGACTACTGGGTAAATAACAAAATGAAGGCAGAAAAAAATGATATTCTTTGAAGCCAATAATAATGAAGACACAATGTACCGGAATCTCTGGGACACATTTAAAGCAGTGTGTAGAGGGAAATTTATAGCACTAAGTACCCACAAGAGAAAGCAGGAAAGACCTAAAATTAACTCCCTAACATCAAAATTAAAAGAACTAGAGAAGCAACAGCAAACAAATTCAAAAGCTAACAGAAGACAAGAAATAACTAAAATGAGAGCAGAAATGATGGAGGTAGAGACACGAAAAACACTTCAAAAAAATCAGTGAATCCAGAAGTTAGTTTTCTGAAAAGATCAACAAAATAGACGACTAGCCAGACTAATAATGAAGAAAAGAAAGAAGAATCAAATAGATGCAATAAAAATGATATAGGGGATTTCACCACTGATCCCACAGAAATACAAGCTACCATCAGATAATACTATAAACACCTCTATGAAACAAACTGAAAAATATAGAAGAAATGGATAAATTCCTGTACACATACACCCTCCCAAGTTTAAACCAGGAAGAAGTCCATTCCTTGAATAGACCAATAACAAGTCCTGAAATTCAGGCAGTAATTAATAGCCTACGAACCAAAAACAGTCCACGACCAGATGGATTCACAGCCAAATTCTACCAGACATACAAAGAGGAGGTGGAACCATTTCTTCTGAAACTATTCCAAACAATAGAAAAAGAGGGAATCCTCCCTAACTCATTTTATGAGGCCAGCATCATCCTGATACCAAAACCTGGCAGAAACACAACAACAACAAAAAAGAAAATTTCAGGTCAATATCCCTGATGGACATCGATTCAAACATCCTCAACAAAATACTGGCAAATCGAACCCAGCAGCACATAAAAAAGCTTATCCACCATGATCAATTCAGCTTCAAACCTGGGATGCAAGGCTGGTTCAAAATATAAAAATCAATAAACATAACCCATCACATAAAGAGAACCAATAACCAAAAAATGCATGATTATCTCAATGTATGCAGAAAAGGCCTTTGACAAAATTCAACACCCCTTCATGATAAAAACTCCCAATAAACTAGGTATTAATGGAATGCATTTCAAAATAATAAGAGCTATTTAAGACAAACTTAACACCCATTATGATACTGAATGGGCAAAAACTGGAAGCATTTCCTCTGAAAACTGGCTCAAGACAAGGATGGTCTCTCTCATCACTCCTATTCAACATAATATTAGAAGTTCTGACCAGGGCAATGAGGCAAAAGAAAGAGATAAATGATATTCGAATAGGAAGAGAAGAAGTCAAATTGCCCCCATTTGCAGATGACATAATTGTATATTTATAAAACCCCATCCTCTTGGCCCAAAATCTCCTTAAGCTGATAAGCAACTTCACAAAGTCTCAGGATACAAAATCAATGTGCAAAAATCACAAGCATTTGTATATACCAATAACAGACAAAGAACAAAATCATGAGTGAACTCCCATTCACAATTGCTACAAAGAGAATAAAATACCTAGGACTACAACTTACAAAGGATGTGAAAGACATCTTCAAGGAGAACTACAAACCACTTCTCAAGGAAATAAGACAGGACACAAACAAATCGAAAAACATTCCATGCTCATGGATAGGAAGAATCAATATCGTGAAAATGGCCATACTGTCCAAGGTAATTTATAGATTTAATGCCATCCCCATCAAGCTACCAATGACTTTCTTCAAAGAATTGGAAAAAAAACTGCTTTAGAGCTCATATGGAACCAAAAAGGTGCCCACATTGCCAAGACAATCCTAATCCAAAAGAACAAGGCTAGAGGCATCATGCTACCTGACTTCAAACTATACTACAAGGCTACAGTAACCAAAACAGCATGGTACTGGTGCCAAAATAGATATATAGGCCAATGGAACAGAACAGAGACCTCATAAATAATAACACACATCTACAATCTTCTGATCTTGGACAAACCTGACACAAACAAGCAATGGGGAAAACATTCCCTATTTAATAAATGGTATTGGGAAAACTGACTAGCCATATGCAGAAAACTGAAACTGGGCCCCTTCCTTACATCTTATACAAAAATTAACTCAAGATGGATAAAAGACTTAAACATAAGACCTAATCATAGGAACCCTAGAAGAAAACCTAGGCAACACCATTCAGGACATAGGCATGGACAAAGACTTTTAGTCTAAAACACCAAAAGCAATGTCAACAAAAGCCAAAATTGACAAATGGGATCTAATTAAACTAAAGAACTTCTGCACAGCAAAAGAACTATTATCATAGTGAACAGGCAACTTACAGAATGGGAGAAAATTTTTGCAATCTACTCATCTGACAAAGGGATAATATCCACAATTGTCAAAGAACTTAGTGGCATTTACAGGAAAAAAACAAACAACCCCATCAAAAAGTGTGCGAAGGATATAAACAGACACTTCGCAAAATAAGACATTTATGCAGCCAACAGACATATAAAAAATGCTCATCATCACTGGTCATGAGAGAAATGCAAATCAAAACCACAATGAGATACCATCTTACACCAGTTAGAATGGCGATCATTAAAAAGTCAGCAGACAACAAATGCTGGAGAGGATGTGGAGAAGTGGAAATGCTTCTACACTGTTGGTGGGAGTGTAAATTAATTCAACCATTATGGAAGACAGTGTGTCAATTCCTCAAGGATCTAGAACTGGAAATACCATTTGACCCAGCAATCCCATTACTAGGTGTATACCCAAAGGTTATAAATCATTGTACTATAAAGACACATGCACACGTATGTTTATTGCGGCACTATTCACAATAGCAAGGACTTGGAACCAACCCAAATGTTCATCAATGATGGACTGGATAACAAAAATGTGGCACATGTACACCATGGAATACTATGCAGCCGTAAAAAAGGATATCATGTCTTTTGCAGGGACATGGATGAAGCTGGAAACTATCATTTTCAGCAAAATAACACAAGAACAGAAAACCAAAGACCACATGTTCTCACTCATGAGTGGGAGTTGAACAATGAGAATACATGGACACAGGGAGGTGAACATCACACACTGGGCCTCTTGGGGGGTTGGGGGTCTAGGGGAGGTATAGTATTACGATAAATACCTAATGTAGGTGATGGGTTGATAGGTGCAGCAAACCACCACGGAATGTGTATACCTATGTAACAAAACTGCATGTTCTGCACGTGTACCCCAGAACTTAAAGTATAATTTAAGAAAAAAAGAAAGAAAAAGAAAAAAAAAAACAACAAAAAACACTTCCCTTTTTTTGGCATCAAGTGAACCATATTGTGAACCCACTGAGTAATACTACACAAACAGAGTTGATTGGGGGAATAAAAGGACACACACAACAACACAGCATTAATTATTTCTACAGCAAGAAACCTTTGTGAATTTTTTGTTTATTTTACCTTTTAAAAAATGTATTTCTCTAAGGAGGGACAGAACTATAACACAGTAAGAGGGAGTCTCCATCATGGGGCAACTGACTCTGTCTTGAAAAGGTAGGAAAGTAATCATTCCCGGTGACAATTGGGATTTATTTACCATAGTGTTACCAAATTTACAGGAAATAGTACTACATTTCTCAAATCACCTTTATTTTATTCCAATCCATAAAAATTCAGGATCTATATGAGTAATTTAACAAGACATTATGAGTACTTCCTTTGAATTGTGTTTTGCATGTTGTCTTACTTAGCTAAGAAGAGATTTTTGTTATATCCTTATAGTCTTTTTGAGTCAAGAAATTAAAATACTGAAGCCCAAATATCCATATATAAACCAAATTTGCTCTGTCAAAATCTATTAGTAAAAAGTAAAAAGAGAAATATTTAGTCAAAAGAACCAATAGAAAGAATCTAAAAAAGTTTTACAATACTGGATGTTTATCCAAATAGAAGAAACTGTTGGAATTGAAGAATATATATTTCTTTCTGATAGTCAACATGATTTTTAACTCTTAAGTCACTGGGTTTAACAACAGTAAATGTGGTAAATCAGCCATACCGTAGTGTATTGTGGTTTCCATTAATCATAATGTCTAGCCACACTGAGTTTATCAGGAGTTTTGCAATAGAATTAAATGATAGCATTAAGATATTCTAACAATTCCACACCAGCAATATAATACTGCTCCTACATACAAAAATAAGCTTTTTGTTTTTTCTACTATGATGTTGGCGGAGAGTTAAAATCTAAGATACTAAAGTTTAAAGTTCCAAAAAATTAAAAATTCTTAGGTTAATGACAAAATTAATTAGTCTGTAATTTAACTCTTATACTTTTTAATTAAAAGTCCTAAAAAATTAAAGTCTAAAATGTGTTACTCTCAAAGTCTTACTATGCTCAATCTTAACTAGAGATTTTTCTGTCTAGAGAGACTTGAAGTCCATTCAGCAGCTATAGCCCAGCCCTGTATTTCTCATATTTATTTTGGGATCTTAGAATTGGAATGGATATTTCATTTACCATACCTTAAGGGAATTCTTAGGACATCATAAATTATTATAGCACAATTCACAATGAAAAAAATCTAGAAAACATGCTAACCTCTAAAAGGCTTATATTGGGAAAATTTATATTTGCAAAATCTCATTATTTGTACAACCTAACGTAATAGTAAATCCTCAAAAGACTCTAAGCGGTTTATAGAAGACAAGAAAAATCTTAGTTTCAGTTTCAACAGAATACCAGCTTCATTATTAAAAGTCAGATTGGGAAGAAATTACCAACAAGTTTTAAGAAAATCTTATTGACACCCATCGCCCTCCAAAAAAAAGAACATTATTGTAAGAACAAGGATTAATTATGCTGGAAATCATTTTATTTCATTAAATTAGTTTTTGCTTCTTTAAAAAATACTAGAGATTTTTTTTCTGATAAAGTAGTCCTTTTTGTCCATATTTTCAGGGCCTCTTTTAATTCTTTAATCACTTTTTAATACACTATATATTAGGTAGGAGAGCTCTCTGATAGGAAGCATCATAGTAAGATGGTTACAAGCAAGAATACCAAAGTTTGAGTATGTAACATATTTTATATGTGCAGAGAGGTAGTATTCTAAATGTATCTGTTTCATTTTTATAATATGGAAAATAAGAAAGTTATCAACATCTGTTTGCAATCTTTTGAGAACTAAATGTTAGCACAGGTGAAAACTGAGGATATTCTGTGATACACAGTACATACTCATTAAATAATAGCTGTTTATATATTACATACAATTTTAAGAGAATCTATCTCTGCTATATGTTCTTCCTGCTTATTCTTGCTGTATGAAATAAGATAGTAATGCAAGAACACAATGAAATATTAATTAGATTATTTATTTAACTCTCAAGATTTTGAGATAGGAACTATTATTTTTTTCTTTTTAAAAATGGAATTTGAGCATAGAGAGTGTAAATCCTTTATTCCAAAACATACATATATTCAGGGCCAGTTCTGGGATTTGAACTCATTCCTACCCCACCTGAGAGCTAGGGATCTTATTTGTAATAACTTTGCTTTAGTGCATTTAATGACACTTCTCTCCCACCCTTCAATTATCTGAATGTCATTCATCTGTCTTATAAGTAAGCAATAACCATTATGGCCTGCTCTTCCTCATGAATTAAAAACTAATATGAAGAATTATACACTATTAGTGGAAACACTAGTAGTTCTTCACATTTTATTTTTAATTCATCAATAGAATAGGAAAACTTATTAAATAAAAATAAGTATAGACGCATGTATTTAATCTCTATAGATAATTTCAGTCATAAGAATTATAGTTGTGTTAGTTATAATAAAAAATCAAAACAATATATTGTCTGAGAAATACCCTGATCTTTGTAGACCTTTCTGCTTCTAAGTGAGAAACAAAAATTTGAATATACGAAAGAGGCTCAATGACTAAATTAAGAGTAGGAATACAAATAAAGTTTTGACTGAAGGCAGAGCTATGGAGTATAAAAGTCCTAAAAAAGTGAAAAGGCCTCCATACCCATAATAATTTTCCTCATTAGCAGTTTCAGAATTTAAAGGACTTGTTAGAAGATGGACTTTGTTGGAAATAAAATTATTTTGGTTTTGGTTCCTAATATCAAATAACTCAATTAAATATGGGTCAATTATTTTCACATACAAGAAAATTAAATTTTGTAAATTATCTGTAAGAGCTCATAAGCCCAGTTACCACACATGCTATGGTTTGAATGTTCATCTCCTCTAAAACTCGTGTTCAAATTTAATTGTTGATGTAACAGTACTTGGAAGTGGGGCGTTTAAGAGGTGATTAGGCCATGAAGGCTCTACTGTCATGAGTAGTCTAAAGCCTTTACTAAAGGACTTTCAGGAGTCAGTTCTCTCTCTCCCTCTCACCTTTCACCATGTGCTCATGCAACAAGAAGGCTCTTGCCAGATGCCAGCGTCTTAATATTGAAATTCCTAACCTCCAGAAGATGATCTAATATATTTCTGTTCATTATAAATTACCCAGTCTCAATACTCTGTTTTAGCAACACAAAATAAACTAAGACAATCCATAGATTGGGAAAACAAAAAATGGAGGAAGGCTACATTCTGCGTCTCTCTAATCTTATCATTTTTGAGAGAGACGTATAATGGAATATGTCTGCATTATAAGAAAAACAACAGGGCAAATATGAGAATGAAATGCAACTTACTTTTAGTCTTGGTTATTAGAGCTACAGTAAGGTCTGGTAGAGATTGTGGAAAACTGGGAAGTCCATGGCTTTGTGTAAATTAGGCACACACTCACCAACTTTGTTGTTTATGCTGAGCCTAGTAGTTTCAGAGTGTCTGACATTTCAAGATAATCTAGAAAACCATATTTCATATAAATTATTCAAATTTTTAAATGTTGCTACAAAGCAGTTGTGTGCCAAACAAAATAAATCTACATGTTAAATCTGTCCTTTAGATCACCAGCAATTTCTGAAATATTGGCTTTGTTTTCAAGCAGTCTGTCAACTGTTGTTCAGAATGGAAAAAAAACAATTTTGAAATGACATCAATCAAAGTCCTATTTATGATTGAGTTGTCAAAGCCAGTCATTTATTTGTTTAATCTTAGATACTGTGATATGATAGCCAAGACATCTTTATCTTCCTCCTGGATTATTGCCTCGGCTTCCCAACTGCTCTGTGACTTTGCTCTGATTCCCTTTTGTCGATTCTTCACAGAGCAGCCACAGTGATTCTGTCCAGGCATAAGGCAGGCCATGCCAATCTTCTGCCTAAAACCACTAGTGGGTTTCCATTTACATTAAAAGCCAAAATCTTAGAAATTCTTAGATAACTTGAACCTATTCAATTTATTTTATTTTTTACTTTTTTCCTTTTCCTTTTTTTTTTTTTTTTTTTTTTTTCTGAGACAGGGTCTGGCTGTGTCACGCAACCTGGAGTGCAGTTGCATAGTCTCAGCTCACTGTAACCTCCGCTCCCTAGGCTCAAGTCATCCTCCCACCTCAGCATCCCTCCTATGGTGGGATCACAGTGGCATACCACTATGCCCAGATATTTTTGTGTGTGTTTTTGGCAGATATGGGGTTTCACCATGTTGCCTAGGCTTATCTCTAACTCCTGAGCTCAAACGACCCACTCATCTTGGCCTCCCAAATTGCTGCGATGCCAGACCTGAGCCACTGCATCTGGCCTAACTTTCTAATTATGACCACGCTTCCTACATATGGTTCTCACTTCCCTTTCTTGTTCACTTCTAACTCATTCACCTCAATAAGGTTTCTTCAACAATGCACACAGACTCTTTCTTGAGCAGTTGTTATTTTCTCTGTTGGATTTCTCTTTTTAGTTATATCTGCAAAGCCAGTTTTCTCATTTCTCTCAGGTGATTATTCAAAAGTCACTCTCTGAATAAGTTATTTCTAGGCTCCCTTATCTAAAACGTTAATGTCCTATCCCTGACTTCTTATAGCATTCTTGCTCAATAGATTAATGAACTGATAGATTGATTAATCATTTTTCCCTCCAAATTCTAACATACACATACATCAAGGGTTTGTGGTGTATATCCTTACCTTTATCTTCTTTAATATCATAGAGTTATGATTTTGCAAAGAAAACAAAAAACCCACAGTTTTATTCAAATGAACCAGTTTTTTATATGCTAATAGAAGTAAGAACATAACATTAAGATCTGAAATTTTTAAAAAATCAGGAGACGGTGTAGATCAATTCAATGTTTTCTGATTACTTACTTTATTATAGTAGTAGAGATTAGTGAGTCAACCTTGATTGATAATTAAAAATAAGATATATATTTCAAATATTTAAAGTCTCCAACAAGTCCGTCACAAATCTTGGCTATAGATAAAGATAAAAACAAGTAATTTTAAAGGACAGCAGGTAGTGGGGGATAAAATTAAGAAGGTGAAGTGGTACAAAGATCCAGTTCAATAGAAGGAATAAGAGATAATACTCAGTAGCACAGTATGTTGGCTATAATTAACAGTATTTTATTTTGTATTTTAAAATACTAAAAGAGTGATATTAGAATGTTCCTAGCACAAATAAATGACAAATGCTTGAGGTGATAGATACCCCAGTTATCCTGATTTGATCATTAACCCTGATTTGGCCATGCCTGCATCAAAACATCACCTGTACCCCATAAATATATACAACTAATATATTCCCATAATAATTAACATTTTAAAATAAAAAATATATGTGGAGCAGCCAATATTACACTCATGGAGCATAATCAGATTATGACATCTCTAACCTTTAAAGCGCTATGATAATATTTTATTAACTCAGAATAAAACTGTAAGTTATTACAATGGTTTGCTCAGTCACCTCTTTCAGATATCTACTCAAACATCACCTTTTGCTGTTGTGTTCCTAATGATAGTAATTAAGACTGCAGTACCGCCAGTCTCCTATTTTCCTCTTCTTTGTTTGATTTTGCTAAATATTTACTTATTTGTTTATATCTTTCTTTCTTTCTTTACTAGAAATGTAAACTATACAAGTGCAGGCATTTTCATCAACTGAATTTTTTACTAATGTATTCTGTATTTTTACTAATGTATATTCTACATTTGTCATTTACTTATGTTAGGAACATTCTAATTGCATTCTTTCAGTTATTTTAAAATATATAATAGAAGATTGTTAATTATAGCCAACCTACTGTGCTATTGAGTATTATATCATATATATATATGTATATGTATTCTGTAAATTCAGTTATAAATGTGTATAATTTATACATACACAAAACACAATAAAAATATCCACACACATAGTCATGCAAGCTAAATAATTATATGGACCAAATAGAAGAAGTATGAAACACTCAATATTCTTTCTTTCTTTTTCTTTTTCTTTTCTTTTCTTTTTTTTTTTTTTTCTGAGACAGAGTCTTGTTTAGTCACCAAGACTGGAGTGCAGTGGTGCTATCTCAGCTCACTGCAACCTCCACCTACTGGGTTCAAGCGATTCTTCTACCTCAGACTCCCAAGTAGCTGGGACTATAGGCATGTGCTACCATGCCCAGTTAATTTTTATATTTTTAGTAGAGATGGGGTTTCGCCATGTTGGCCAGGCTGGTCTCAAACTCCTCACCTTAAGTCATCTGCCCACCTTGGCCTCCCAAAGTGCTGGATGCACAGGCATGAGCTGCTGTGCCCGGTCCATTATTATTTCTTGATTATAATTTTGTTCTAATTAACAACTCTTGTTTTTTTTTTAATTCAACAGATCCTTAGCAAATATGACTCTGAAATAGTGGTAGAAGTATTTGAAAAAAGTACATTTGAAAACAGCTAAAGGAGGTATGGCAAGATAGTGATCGCCCCCACCTCCACACACAGGAATGCAAAATTAAATAACTATTCACAAGAAAGCTTTCATAAAAACCAAAATTCAGGTAAGTGATCACAGTACTTGCTTTTAACATCATATCAAGAAAAGACACGCAGAAGAGGGTATGAAAGACAGTCTGGAATTGCTGACACTGCTGTTTCCCCATCCCCTGACTGCAGCCAGTCAGGACAGACAGCATCTGTGTGCTTGGGGGAAGGACAGTGTAGTGATTGCGGGGCTTTGCATTGGAACTCAGTGTTGTTTGTAACAAAGGAAAGCAACACAGGGCAGAATTCAGCTGGTGTTCGTAGAGGGAGCATTTAGATTATTCCTAGTCAGAGGGGAATTGCCCATCTCAGTGGTCAGAACCTGAGCTCTGGCTAGCCCCACCATCCTGGGCTAAAGTGCTCTTTGGTCCTAAAAAACTTCAAAGACGGTCAATGCAACAAAGGTTGCAATTTTTTGGAAAGTCCTGGTGCTATGCCTGTCTTGGATCTGGTGGACTTAGGCTGCATGTGACCTAGTGAGGCACTAGTTGGGGCAGCCAAGAGAATTCTTGCATCACATTTTCCCTAATCCCAGGCATCTCAACTCGCAGCTGTGGGAGAGACCACTTCATTCTGCTTGAGGAGAGGAGATGAGAGCATAAAGAGGACTTTGTCTTGCAACTCCGATACCGGCTCAGCTGTATTAGATTAGGGCATCAGACGGAGTCCTGAGGCCGTCATTTGAGGTCCTAGATCCCAGATAACATTACAGACATACCCTGAGCTATAAGGGAACTTACTGCCTTGAAGGAAAAGACCCTGCTCTTTAAGGATTCAGCATCTGCTGACTAAAGAGTCCTTGAGTCTTGCAAAAATGTGAGCAGTAGCCAGGCAGCACTTGTTATGGGTCTTGCGTGAGAACTAGTGATGTGCTAGCTTCTGGTGTGACCCAGCACATTCTCAGCTGTAGTGGCCAAAGGGACAGACTCCCTCTGCTTGAGGAAAGGAAAGGGAAGAGTGAAGGGGATATGGTCTTGTATCTTGTGTAGCAGCCTGGCCACAGTATGGTAGAGTAGCGGGTAGACTCCTGGGCTCCCTGATTCAAGAAAATGACTCCTGAACAGCATTTCTGGACCTTTACAGGGATTGAATGGAGTTCAACACCTTGAAGGGAAGGACAAAAGTCTGGCTGGATTTGCCACCTGATGAATGAAGAGCCTTTGGGTCTCAAGTGAAAAATTGATGGTAGTCAGGCAGTGGTTGCTGCAAAGACCAGTACTGTGCTAGCTTTGGTTCTGACCCAACACAGTACCAGTGGTGGTGGTTCCAGGGGTACTTATGTCACCCCTCCCCAGCTCCAGGCAGCTCAGTAAGGAGAGAGAAACTCTGGGAGAAAATAAGGGAAGAGAAAAGTCTCTGAATGTTAATCTAGATAACACTCTCAGATCTTACCCAAGGAAACTAAGGCTGTAGTACCCTTTCTAGTCTGCAAGAGTCACAGTATTACATGGCTTGGGATCCCCCTAATGCAGATATGGCTGCACTGACCAAAGCCTTAAGTTACAATACTCAATTCCATTTGAATACTTGAAGGAAGGACAGGTACAAAATAACCCAAACTGAGAAGACTTTAATAAATATCTAACTCTTCAATACTCAGATATCAATGAACATCCACAAACATCACCACCATCGAGGAAAATATGATGTCACCAAAAACCAGACATGAAGGTGAAATAAACACCTTTCCCAGGCCAACAAAAGCTCAGATGATTCATCAATACTAGACAGACTCTACAAAAAATGCTAAAGACAATTGACAATCTGAAAGAAAAGGAAGTTAATGAACAATGAGAAAGCATCTGAAGGTACAAAACTCACTGGTAATAGTAAGTATACAGAAAAATACAGAATATTATAGCATTGTAATTGTGGTGTGTGAACTACCCATATCTTGAGTAGATAAACTAAAAGATAAAGCTACGAAGAATGAAAACTGTAACAATTTTTTCATGATACAGGCAATACAATACAATATAAACAGAAACAATATAAAGTTAAAAAAGCAAGAGGATACAGGTAAAGTGTAGAGCTTTTATTAATTTTCTCTTTGCTTGTCTGTTGGTTTTTGCAGTCAGTATTAAGCTGTCACCAGTTTAAAATAATAAGTTATGTTATTTTGCCAGCCTCATGGTAATCTCAAATCAAAAAACCTACAACAGATACATAAAATACAAAAAGCAAGAAATTAAAACATACCACCAGAGAAAAGCATCTTCACAAAACGTAAGATAGGAATGAAGGAAGAAAGAATATACAACGAAACAATTAGAACACAAATAACAAAATGGTTTTAGTAAGTCATTACTTATCAATAATAACTTTCAATGTAAATGGACTAAACTCTTCACTCAAAAGACAGAGTAGCTGAATGAGTAAAAACAAACAAAAGACCTAAGAATCTGTTGCCTACAAGAAGTACACGTTATTATAAAGACACACATATACTGAACATAAAGAGATAAATAAAAGATATTCCATGCAAATGAAAAACAATAAAAGGCTGGACATGGTGGCTTACACCTGTGATCCTAGCACTTTGGGAAGGCGAGACAGACAGATCACCTGAGGTCAGGAGTTTGAGACCAGCCTGAACAACATGACAAAACTCTGTCTCTGCTAAAAATTTAAATAAATAAATGAATAAACAAACAAACAAATAAATAAATAAATAAATAGCTGGGTGTGGTGGCATGTGCCTCTAATTCCAGCTACTCATGAGGTTGAGGCTGGAGAATCACTTGAATTTGGAGATGGAGGCTACAGTGGGCCAAAATTGTGCTGCTGCTCTCCAGCCTGGATGACAGAGAAGGACTCTGTCTCAAAAAGGAAATAAATAAATAAATAAATAAATAAATAAAACCAAAAAAGAGCAGGAATAGTTATACTTACCTCAGACAAACACGATTTTTAAAACGAAAACTATAAAAAGAGACAAAGGAGTTTATTATATGATGATAAAGGGGTCAATTCTACAGGAGAATAGAGCAATTGTAAATATAGATGCACCCAATACTGTAACACTCAGATATATAAAGTAAATATTATTAAAGAGAGACACAGACCTCAATATCATAATACCTGGAGACTTCAGTACCCTACTTTCAGCATTAGACAAGTCATCCATACAGAAAATCAACAAAGAAACATCAGATGTAATTTTCACCCATAGACAAAATGGATCTAATAGATATTTACAGAACATTTTATTGAATTGCTGTAAAATACACATTCTTCTTCTTAGCACAAGGATCATTATCAAAGATAGACCATGTAAGGCCACACAAACTTGAGAAATCCAAAAAGCTTGAAATTATATCAAGTACCTTCTCTGACCATAGTGGAATAAAACTAGAAGTCAATAACAAAAGGAATTACGGAAACAATTCAAACACATAGAAATTAAACAAGATGTTTCTGAATGAGCAGTGGGTCCTTGAATAAGAAGTAAATTTTAAAATTTCTTGAAGCAAATGACAATGGAAGCACAACATATCAAAATCTATGGGCTGCAGTGAAAGCAGTCCTAAGAGAAAAGGTTATAGTAATAAGCCCCTACATCAGAAAAGCAGAAAAATTTTGGCCAGCCACCATGGCTCCATCTGTAAATACCAGCACTTTGGGAGGCTGAGGTGTGTGAATCACTTGAAATCAGTAGTTTGAGAAAAGTAGAAAAACTTCAAATAAACAACCTAATGATGCATCTTAATGAAATAGAATATCAAGAGCAAAACAAATCAAAAATTGGTAGAAAAAAGAAATAAATATCACAACATAAATAAATAAAATTAAAATGACAAAAAAACAGATGATTAACAAAATGAAAAGTTGAATCTTTTAAAAGATAAACAAAATTATCAAACCTTTAGTCAGACTAAGAAAAAAGGGGGAGAAGACCCAAATAAATAAAATCACAGATTCAAAAGAGGATATTACAGCTGGTAACACAAAGATTCAAAGAATCATTAGAGATTACTATGAACAACTTTATTCCAATACATTAGAAAATCTAAAACAAGTTGATAAACCCCTAGATGCATACAACTTACCAAATTGAATCATAAAGAAATCTAAAATTTGAATAGACCAATAACAAGTAATGAGATGGAGGCCTTTAAAGGTCTTCCAGCAAAGAAAAGCATGAGACTTGATGGTTTCACTGCTGAATTTTACCAAACATGTAATGAAGAACTAATACCAATCCTACTCTATCTATTCCAACATATAGAAAAGAAGGGAATACTTCCAAACTCATTCTATGATACTGGCATAGTTCTGATAGCAAAATTAGACAGTCAATTAAAAAAATAAAATAAAACTGTAGGCCAATATCCCTGATAAACATTGTAGCAAAAATTCTCAACAAAATACTAGCAAAACCGAATTCAACAACACATTAAAGAGATTATTCATTATGACCATGAGGGATTTATCCCAGAGATGCAAGGATGACTTAACATGTGCAAATCAGTCATTGTGATATATTATATCAACAGAATGAGGAACAAAATCCATGTGATCATTTCAATTTATGCTGAAAAAGCATCTGATGAAATTCGACATTCCTTCATGATAAAAACCCTCCAAAAACTGGGTATAGAAGTTATATGGTTTGGCTCTATGTCCCCACCCAAATCTCATCTCAAATTGTAATCCCCACATGTCGAAGGAGGGACCTGGTGGGAGGTGATTGGATCATGAGGGTGACTCCCCCATGCTGTTCTCATAACAGTGACTGAGTTATCATGACAGCTGATGGTTTTAAAGTATGGCAGTTTCTCTCTCTCTCTCTCTCTCTCTCTCTCTCTCTCTCTCTCCTGCTGCCAAGTGAAGAAGGTCCCTGCTTCCTCTTTGACTTTCACCATAATTGTAAGTTTCCTGAGCCTTCCATATCCATGAAGAACTGTAAGTTAATTAAACCTCTTTTCTTTATAAATTACCCAGTCTCAGGTAGTTCTTTATAGCAGTATGAAAATGGACTAATTCAGAAAATTGGTACCAAAAGTTTGGGGCACAGCTATAATACAACTCAAAATATGGAAACAACTTTGGAACTAGGTAACAGCCAGAGGTTGGAACAGTGTGGAAGGCTAAGAAGAAGACATAAAGATAAAGAAAAGTTTGGAATTTCCTAGAGACTTTTTGAATTGTTTTGACCAAATCGCTAGTAGTGATTTGGACAACGAAGTCCAGGCTTAGGGCATCTCAGATGAAGATGAGGTACTTATTGGGAACTGGAATAAAAATGATCCTTTCCATGCTTTAGTAAAGAGACTGGTGACATTTTGCTCCTGCCCTAGAGATATGTGAACATGAGAGAGAATTTTAAACATGGTAGAAATGATTTAGGGTATCTGGCAGAAGAAATTTCTAAGCAGCAAAGCATTTAAGATGTGACTTGACTTTTATAGTCATATTTATTCACAAAGAGATGATATGAAATTGGAATTTATGTTTAAAAGGAAAGCGGAGTAGGCCAAGTGTGGCGGCTCACGCCTGTAATCTCAGAACTTTGGGAGGCCAATGCAGGCAGATCACCTGAGGTAAGGAGTTCAAAATCAGCCTGGCCAACATGGTAAAACCCTATTTCTACTAAAAATGTAAAAAAATAGCCAGATGTGGTGGCAGGTGCCTGTAATCCCAGCTACTTAGGCAGGAGAATCGCTTGGACCTGGGAGGCGGAGGTTGCGGTGAGCCGAGATTGCACCACTGTACTCCAGCCTGGGTGATAGAGCAAAATTCAGTTTCAAAAAAAAAAAAAAAAAAAAAAAAAAAGAAAGAAAGAAAAAGAAAAAAGGGAAGCAGTGTATAAAAGTTGAAAAATTTCTGACCATGTGGTAAATAAGAAAAACCCACTTTCTGGGGAGAAATTTAAGCCAGCTGCAGATATGTGCATAAGTAAAGAGATGCTGAATGTTAATACACAAGACAATAAGGAAAATGTCTCCAGAGCATTTCAGAGATCTTCACAGTAGCCCCTCCCATCACAGGCCCAGAAGCCTAGGAGGGAAAAATGGTTTCATGGGCCAGACCCACTGCTCTGTGCAGCCTCCAGACATGGGGCCCTGCATTCCAGACACTCCAGCTTCAGCCATGAAGGGGCCAAGGGGCAACTCAGTCCATGACTTCAGAGAGTGCAAGCCTCATGCCATGGCAGCTTTCATGTGTTGTTGGACCTGCAGGTACACAAAAGACAAGAGTTGAGCTTTGGAAGCCTCTATATAGATTTCAGAAGGTGTATGGAAACACCTGGATGTCCAGGTAGAAGTCGGCTACAGGGGTAGAGTTCTCATGGATAACCTCTACTAGTGAAATGCTGAGGGGAAACGTGGAGTTGAAGCCCTCACACATAGTCCTCCCTGGGGCACTACCTAGAGATATGAGAAAGGGGCCACTGTCCTTCAGACCCCAGAATGGTAGATCCACCAACAGCTTGAACTGTGCACTTGGAAAAGCCAAAGTCACTCAATGCTAGCCTGGGAAAGTGGCCATGGGAGCTGTGCCCTGCAGAGTCAGAGAGGTGGAGCTTCCCAAGGCCTTGGGAGCTCACCCTTTGCATCAGCGGGCCCTGGATGTGAGACATGGAGTCAAAGGAGATCATTTTGGAGCTTTAAGAATTAATGAGTTCCCTGCTGGGTTTTGGACTTGCATGGGGCCTGTAGCTCCTCTGTTTTCGTCAATTTATCCCGTTTGGAATGGCAACATTTAACCAATGCCTATACTCCCATTGTATCTTGGAAGTAACTAACTTGTTTTTTTTTTTTTTTTTTTAATTTAATTTTATTTTTTGTTTTACCAGCTCATAGGTAAAAGGGACTTGCTTTATCTCAGATGAGACCTTGGACTTGGACTTTTAAATCAATGCAGGGATGAGTTAAGACTTTGGGGGGCTGTTGGGAGGGCATGATGGGTTTTGAAATGTGAAAAGGACATGATATTTGGGAGGGACCAAGGCAGAATGAAACAGTTTAGCACTGTGTTTCCACCAAAATCTCATCTTGAGTTGTAATCCCCACAAGATGAGGGAGGGACCTTGTGCAAAGTGATTGGATCATGGAGGCAGTTTCTCCCAAGCTGTTCTCATGACAGTGAGTGAGGTCTCATGAAAACTGATGGTTTTAAACTGTGGCACTCCCTCTCTCTCTCTCTCTCTCTCTCTCTCTCTCTCTCTCTCTGTCTCTGTCTCTCTCTCTCTCTCCTTCCCTCCTGTTGTAATATGAAGAAGGTTCTTGCTTCCCCTTCAGCTTCCAATATGATTGTAATTTTCCTGAGGCCTCCTCAGCCATGCAGAACTTTGAGTCTATTAATCGTCTTTTCTTTATAAATTACCCAGTCTCAGGTAGTTCTCTAAAGCAGTGTGAAAACACACTAATACAAGAAGGAATATATCTCAACACGAGTAAAGTCATACAGGATAGACCCACAGCTAGTAAAATGCTGAATGGTGAAAAAGATGAAAGCCTTTACTTTAAGATCTGGAACATGACAAGAATGTCTAGTTTCACCACCATTATTCAATATAGTACATACTGAAAGTCCTAACTAGAGCAATCAGACCAGAGAAAGAAATAAAGGACATTCAAATTGGAAAGGAAAAAGTCAAATTATTTTGATTTCAGATGATATGATCTTATATTTGGAAAAAACCTAAAGACTAACAGAAACAATTAGAAATGGCAAATAAATTTAGTAAATTTGCAAAATATAAACTCTACACAGAAAAATGAGTAGCATTTCTATATGCCAACAGGAAAAAAATTGAAGTAATCAAGAAAGGAATCTCATTTACCATAGCTACAAACAATATAAAATACCTAGGAACAAACTTAACCAAAGAAATGAAAAATTTCTACAATGAAAACTATAAAACACCTATGAAAGTAATTGAAGAGGATACCAAGAAATGGAAATGTATTCCAAGTTCATGAACTGGAAGACTCAATGTTGCTAAAATGTCCATACTATCCAAATCAAACTATAGATTTAATGCAATCCCTATCAAACTACCAATGACATTCTTCATAGAAACAGAAGAAAAAAAAAATCCTACATTTATATGGAAGCACAAAAAGCCTAGAATAGTCAAGGCTATCCTGAGGAAAAAAACAAAAACAAAAACAAACAAACAAACAAAAACTTGACGATCACATTACTTGGCTTCAAATTATGCTACAGAGCTATAGTAACAAAAATAGGATGATACTAACATAAAAATAGATACATAGAGCAATGAAACACAATAGGGATCTCGCAGTAAATTCATACATATACTATGAACTCGTCAACATGGGTGCTGAGAATATACGTTGGGTAACAGACAGTCTCTTCAATAATTGGTGCTGGGAAAACTTGATATTCATATACATAAGAATGAAATTGGACCTCTGTCTCTTGCCATATAGAAAAACTAAATCGACTTAAAAACTTAAATCTAAGAACTCACACAATGAAGCAACTAAAAGAAAACATTGGGGAAAATTTCCAGATATAGAACTGGGCTACGATTTCTTGAGTAATACCCGACAAGCACAGGCATCCAAAGCAAAAAATGGAAAAATCAGATCATACCAAGTTAAAAGGCTTCTGCACAGCAAAGGAAATAATCAACAAAGTGAAAGACAACCCACAGAAGGGGAGACAATATTTGCAAACTACTCATCTCACAACGGATTAAAAACAGAATATATAAGGAGCTGAAACAACTCTATAGGGAAAAAAATGAATAACTCAATAAAAATGGGCAAAAGATCTAAATAGACATTTTTCAAGAGAAGACATACAAATGGGAAACAGGTATATGTAAAGGTGCTCAACATCAGTGATTATCAGAGAAATGCAAATCAAAACTACAATGACAAATCATCTCACCCAAGTTAAAATGGCTTTTACCAAAGGACAGGCAATAAAAAATGCTGGCAAGGATGTGGAGAACCGGGAACCCTCATAGACTGTTGTAAGAATCTAAATTAGTACAGGCACTATGGAGCATTTCAGCGCTCAGCATATACTCAAAAGAAAGAAAATCATTATATCAAAGAGATATCTCCATCCCTATGCAGATATCTATTGCAGCACTATTCCCAATAGCCAAGGTTTGGAAGCAGCCTATGTCTCCATCAACAGACAAATGGAAAGAAAGTATGTTACATATACACGATGTTGTACTATTCAGCCATAAAAAAGAAAGAGATTCTTTAATCTGCAATAACATGAATGGAACTGAAGGACATTATGTAAAGTGAAATAAGCCAAACACAGAAAGACAAAACTCTTCTGTTCTCACTTATTTGTGGGAGCTAAAAATGGAAACAATTGAACTCATGGATATGGAGAGAAGAAGGATAGTTACCAGCAGCTGGGAAGGATATTGAGGAAAAGGAAGTGTAAATAGTTAGTGGGAATAAAAATACAGTTAGATAGAATAAATAAGAACTTGTATTTGATAGCACAACGGGGTGAATACAGTCAACTGTAATTTATTGCACATTTTAAAATAACTAAAACAGTATAATTGAAATGTTTGTAACACAAATAAATGATAAATATTTGGGGTGATGTATATTTTATTTACCCAGATGTGATTTTTCTGCATTGTATGTCTGTTTCAAAATATCTCATGTCCCCAACAAACATATATAACTACCATGCACTCATTTAAATTTTAAAAATACGGTTAAACATTTGACAAATATATAAGTTCCTGAATCCTTTCGAAGAAGTCTCAACGTAAATAAGGGTACTGGTCACTAACATAAAATTAAATTTCATTATCAACTATAAATTCTGAATTGTCTAGAAATTTTATGTTGTAACATTCCAAAAAAAAAAAAAAATCATTCACAACTTCTGTTGTGTTTCATATCAGTCAGGACAAGTTAGGTAATGCTGTGGTATCAATCAAATAAAATTTTCAGCAGCCAAACACATTAACACCTTATTTTTATTTATGTTACATATCTAATGTGAGTCTGGAGGGGAAAAGTACTAGTTCTCATAGTTTCTCAGGATTATGGCTTAAGAAAGGGTCCATTTCAATATATGCGTTTATAATCAGCTATACGGAGCAGAAAGAAGGTGGCAAAGTAAAATTAAGTTTGAAATTTCTGGGCAGAATTGACACTCATATTTCATTCACCATGAAAAATGATAGAGACATGCCTAACTTCAAAGTGTGTGTAGAAATGTAATGTGTCCTGTGCATGGACAGAAGAGAAGAAAATGCCAAAGTGCTGACATATAAGAATATATGTGAACCCGGGGGGCGGAGCTTGCAGCGAGCCGAGATCGCGCCGCTGCACTCCAGCCTGGGTGACAGCGCGAGACTCAGTCTCAAAAACAAAAATTAAACAAATAAAAAACACACAAACACATAAACAAAAAAGAATATATATGAATAGTGCCAATGTGAAAAGCTTTGCTGTTGATAACTCCAATAAAAATAGTTATGAACAATGTTTTGAGCAAACAATTATTCAATTTTGACTGATCATTTTAAAATTTCACTGATGAAATACCAGAAGAAACACATCGATAAGCAATAATAATGTCAATGATGATAAAGTACATTGAGCTTGCCACAGTAAGGAAGAGTTCCCCTCAGGGCAAGTATACGGCATCACATAGGACAGAATTGGAGGTTCGAAGGAACTCTGGGCTTCTAACAGGATTCGCCCTTGTGCTGGACGTTTTCAGAAGGTTCAGGCAGTGAGGGCTACTTCCTGGTTTCATTCTGTGAAGAAGTGGGAGGAATTCTGTGATCCAGTGCTGTGACAATTGCGATGTGGGCAGACTGGGGACAGCCTAGAACTGTCACCACCGGAAGAGCAGCCGTCATCTCTGTTGGCAGTGAGACTGTGCAATGGCCTTGCTTGTACCCCCGGTTCAGTCCAGCTCACAGAACTGTCTTAATGAAGCACTTGTATTTTATACGAATTATTGATATGTGGTTGAAAATGTTATGTCCTGGCTGCCAGCAGAGCTATTTCTGCTTTTCAAAAAATTTAATAGCTTGGAATTTATTATTTTAAACAAAATTCAGTTGTCATTACAGCCAAAAAGATTAAGTTTATTTTACCAGGATGCTTCTAGGTAGCACTGTGCAGATGCAGTCTTAGGCTCAGTGCCTTCACTCTGTCTTTAGTTCATTGCCTAGGCTGGTAATAACTGATGAAAAGAAAATATAGATTTGCACTGGAAAAGTGAAGATGGTAAAAATGTACTGACCTAAGAACTGAAGATAATTTTGGACTTGATACGAAATAATTATGTAACCCTAGCAAGTACATTGACTGTCTCTTGGGTTCTCCATTGCAGTCTTAACATTAGTGATTAATTCGATGATACATACTTAGAATTAAATGACTATTACAGGTTTTAAAAGCACAGAAAGTACAAAGTTTCTCTAAGTGCAAATTATTATTGTTCTTTCATGTCTGTTTTAAAGATTCATTCAAGCAGTTTGCTGATATTTAAGCCAAAAAGTTAGAATTTTTGAATATTGTATATTGAATAATTTCAGGTAACTTATCTAAAATAACATCAGCAACAAACCCTCCATGTCAGAAGTACATGCTTTTGTGACAACAATGTGTAGCATTTCATTTTTGAATTCTCACTAGGTGCAAGCTACATTTATTTTATTTCTAAACCCAGCAGAGTAGCTTAAAAGTAATCATGCACACGCACAGACACACACCCCTTCCCAGATATACAAATGCAAAGTGTCTTAGGGAGAAGGATCAAAGGTTTTTACTCAGAAAATTAATATAATAAAAGTAATAAATATTTAAGAATAGAAATGTTTAAAAAGATGGCATGACTATGGAAATTATTAATCATATATAGCATGCAGTATTTCCATATAAAATACAAGAGGAGATATGCTTGCATTTTTATCAAAAATGATACTTTAACTGAAACTCTTTTTAAAGGTTATATTAAGTTAAAACGTATGTTCATAAATAAGAACTTGAAAATGTTGGAGTGGTGTGAGTGTGGGAAGAGTATTTATAAGGAAAGATTTAAGGTGGACTGCTACTGTTTCTTTCCCTTCAATGACTAGAAAGCCAAAGGACAGCAAGGTAAAATACAGCAACATTTGATAGAAAAAGAGGGTACTGAGAGAATAAATTTAAGAAGGAATAATTTTAATTGACAGTAGACAAGAGATGAAGCAAGATTGTTGTAAATTGATAAATGCTTCCCTGCCCCCAAAATATCAGATCCTAATCCCTGGAACGTATAAATGTTACCATATAAGTATAAAGGTTTTTGCAGTTATAATTAAGGATCTGGATATTGGGAGATCATCCTGGATCATAAGCATGGGCCCTAAACAGGATTGCATGTGTCCTTATTAGAGGGAGTGAGATAATTTTCACACAAATACACACTCACCCACACAGAAGAAGTTATGTGAACATGGAATAGAGAAGGATTCCAAGATATTGGCCTTGAAGTGTGGAGTGATGTGGTCACAAGACCAGGAGTACCTGCAATCACTAGAAGCTAGAAGAGGTAAGGAGTGGATTCTCCCCTCGAGCCTCCAGAGGACACCCCAGTGACACCTTGATAATAATTCAGGGGTACTGATTTCAGACTTCTGGCTTCCAGAGCTGTGAAATAATAATTTTTTTTCAGCCCAAGTTTGTGTTAACTTAGACACAATATGCAAAATAGATTTTTAACATTGCATAAACTCTCTGATTATTCAAATAACTTATAAAAATAATTAGAAATCTGCTATTCTATTTTGACCTTGCCATTTCCAATACAAGCTCAGAGCCTCATAGTAGCACTGCTGAAGGAAGCAAAGATAAGCCAGTGTGAAGCCTTTACAGGCACGAGGTTTCTGATAGGCAGTTTATTTTTTGTAAACTGGTAATAAGTTAGTTATATTATTTCTGAAAAAAAATTATAAAAATTCCCATCAACTAATTGTTTCTATTTTGAGAAAATGTTTCTTTTTTTCCAAAACGAATTACTCTGAGTGACAGCTGTCTTCAGAGTTACTAAAAACCTTTTCAACTTCTGGAAAGTAGGCAGCATAATTGTACTACTCCATCCTTGAAAACAATATAATTTGCCAAAAAAAGGTTAAAAAAATCTTTATCTATACTTAAGTACCAGGAAGTGGTCACAGCCTCATGCTAAACACGTAGAACAATACCTGCCGGATTCATTACTGTTCAATCTCACTTAAGAGAGGATGCTTGACAGCTGAGTTGACAAGGCTACCGTTTAATGATTTGGACAGCTAGAAAGACAAGTAGGTTTGAAGCATAATTTTAAAAAATCTGTTTTTATAGTAAATTCATAATGATAATTAGGCCACAAAGTTAACAAGTAAGTGGGCAACTGAATACACAATTGAGCGATTCAGTAAAAGTATAATTTTAAGACACACGAGTATATGTTTCTGATTTCATGTAGGACTAGGAAGAGACTATCTTTAGAGACCCGAAGGGAGCCTGGTGAGAGGACTATGCATTAGAGCCACATTTCATATGATAATTGGCTTCTATAGAATTAACTTCATTCCAAAAAAAACCAAAAAACAAAACAAAACCCAAAACAAAGAGGAAAAGGAACAAAGAAAGAGACAGATGCAAATAAAATATAGTAAACAGATTAAGAAAATGTGGCACATATACACCATGGAATACTATGAAGCCATAAAAAAGGATGAGTTTGTGTCCTTTGTAGGGACATGGATGCAGCTGGAAACCATCATTCTTAGCAAACTATCACAAGAACAGAAAACCAAACACCGCATGTTCTCACTCATAGGTGGGAACTGAACAATGAGATCACTTGGACTCGGGAAGGGGGACATCACACACTGGGGCCTATTATGGGGAGGGGGAGGGGGGAGGGATTGCATTGGGAGTTATACCTGATGTAAATGACGAGTAGTTGGGTGCTGATGAGTTGATGGGTGCAGCACAGCAACATGGCACAAGTATACATATGTAACAAACCTGAACGTTATGCACATGTACCCTAGAACTTAAAGTGTAATAATAATAAAAAATAAATAAAATAAATAAATAAAATAAAAAAATAAAATATAGTAAACAGAAAGAAAAGACAGATGTCATGCAAAAATAAACAAATGAAGAAACAAATTAGTACAGATTAACATCCATAATCTAAGTTGCAAAAAACAGAAACTATAAAATGAAAGAAAATACTAAGACAGAAGAATGTGATGAAAATTGTGACAGACATACTAAGGGAATAAATTAAGGAAGAAAAACACGACTGGATATCATGAAGTGGAAATGAAGCAGAAAAGCACAAATCAATAGTGTAGAAAGACAAATCCCTCGCATGGAGGACAAGTTGAAGGAAATCATACATACCGTGAAAGAAAAGAGCAAAGGAAGCCAGCATGCTCACACAAAGAACACAATAACCAAAGAGAACAGACAAAAAATGATCTCAAATAGTGATCCTCTAATCTACATCAAAAGAACACCAAAGGAAACAAAACAAAACATATTCCAATTAAAAAATGTAAGACAATTTTCATTATTAAAAGAAAACACGAATCTTTAATAAAACATTTGCATATACTTCAGGCAAAAATTAAAGAAACTTGATGATGGCGATTTGTATTATTGATCCCAATTCTAGACCATTTCTCCTTGTGTTGGCAGTCTTTGTTCATGTAATTTTGTAGTTTTTCCACTGGAAGTGGAATTTACTTCCCTCCCCTCTGATGATGGGCCTTACTGCATGACTTAACCATGAATAGGTGTGAGGGAAAGGCAGCAGTGTATAATATCTAAGCCCAAGCCCTAAGAGGCATCCATATTCCATTTTGCTTTTCTTAAGCTTCTTCCATCCCTGAGATTTTCAGTGCACTAGAATTCATGCCTGTCGTTCAAATCTAATACGTAGTTTATTCAATGGTTCAGATAGTGTAATAAACATTTGGGGCTTATGTGGACCCAAACTGTAACTTAAAGTCTTGTTTAAGTCCAACCTTTATCAACCAGACCCCTGATTAACCTACCAGCACATGATCACAAGTCAGTAACCACTTTAAATCAATGAGTTTTAGGTGAACTCTTACATGGCACTTTTGTGGCAATAGTTAACAGAGGAATTCACCAAGCAGAAAATATTTTATTGTTTATTTAAATTCAAGCTTACAGAAATAAGAAATAAGCTACTTTGGAAAAAAATGCATGGAAGTACATTCACTTAAGTATATGAAAAGAGATCAGTAAATATTTGTTGGGTTATGAGTAAATCCAGAAGGAAGACATTTACTTTTAAAGAAAGAAAAATATTAAGCAAACTGACCTCAGGCATCTCAGTAATTTTGAATGACTCCAAAGTCTATTTATAAGACAACAGCTAGGAAATTTTTTTAAAGCCTAAAAAGGATCACTCAACCCCACTTTTCAGAACACTGCATTGGCTTATATTATACTCAGATTAAAATCCAAACTACTTCCCTTAAATGAGCTGGCCCAAAGCTGCATCTCCAATCTCTTATACAACCTTCGCCATCACGTAATTTTCTCTGCTCATACAGGCCTCCCTAGTAAAAGCCAGAATTTTTCCAGGCTCAAAGTCTTTTGCAATTGCTATTTCCTCTGCTTAGTCACTCTTCTTAGTCATTTCAGATTGCTTGTTCCCAGATGCCTGTCCTAACCACTTCTAAAAGTAGCATTCATATCCTCCACATAGCATAGTATATATTTATTTCTGTGTGATGTACTTATTATTTATTGCATTCGCAATGCAGAGAGCTCTATCAGAATTGCAGTTTGGGTTTCTTGTTCACTGCTGTATAACTAGCAACTGAAAATATGTTTGAAAGAAAATACAGCCAATAGGTAATTGATAAATATTTTTAATACACTGATAAACAAATGCTACAAATCAGATGAATATCAAAATCATTTAAATGCGAAAAAGTCCCTAACAAACTTCTCTGTGGAGCATATCATCCTGTAAAGTCTCCAAATAAAGTCCACTTTGTAGAACAACCTAGACTGGTTAAAAATAAACAGAAATAAAACTGCAAGTACTTTTAACAGTATCAAAGTATTAGTGGTAGCATTGAATCTAGTTATAAACACAGAAATGTGTTAATGTAATTTTGATAATTATGGATATGGTGTTATGATATAAATTGTAAAAATTCACTATCTAATATAACACATATAATAATTTATTTACAAAAAGATGAAAAAAGTTGTTTAAGAAGAATGGTAGGAGAAGGTATATATAATTCATTACTTTATTATTTCTAATTAGAGCCTGTACATTTTGCTTTGTTTTTGAGGTTGATACATCAAGAAATATAGGTTTAGGGTTAACATAAGTAGGTAAAACAAATTCTGCTAATAAGACAAAATCACTCTATAATGTTCAGATTATCAGAAGAGAACATAAGTAAAACAATGGGACAGATCATAAAGCACATGCAATATAACAGAGGTAATTTCTAGGAAACATTAAAAAACAGTAAATCAAATACGATGACAGAAGAGAAAAAAAGTGGTATGTCATATCAATATATAAATGCAATAACTTCACAATCAGGGTTATAACATTAAATTCAACTATATAAGGTTGTAAAATTAAACTGTATGTTTACAAAGAGACACATCCTGCAACGTAGTAATTTAAAATGGTTGAATACAAAAGAGTGGGAAATATAGAGAGAAAAATGCAAAAAAAAAAAAAAAAAATCAACAACAAAAAAAACCAGTTGCCGCAACTTTAATGTCAGAAAGTAAATGAAGTTCAAAGCAAAAGAAAATCAGCAAAATCTATAAACCAAAAAAAATGCTAGAAATATAAGAAGAAAAGGGTAGAAAAAATGTACTCTCCTCTGGAAGTTCAAGCAGACAGAAAACTATGTAAGTTCTTAGTAGGCATATTACAATCAAGACAACAGCAAAGACCAAATAAACCTCTGCATACTTTAGACGTATTAGAAACGGTACAGACTACATCATCAGCAATTAAACAAAAATAACAGAAAAACATGAGAAGGAATTCAGGTGCCAGACAGTGAAGCACAACCATAAGCATGTATATTTAAAAAATAATTATAATGAGCTGAGCACATTTTCAGAAACTATAGAAAATGGTGTAAGTTGTACTCAGAGGGAAATTTACAGTCTTAAACATTTTCATTACTAAGGAAGAGATAAAATAAATTAAACATTGAGCTCGAGAATTTTAAAAAGAGAACATAAAAATAAAGATATGAAAATAATATTAAAATAATTTAAATCTGAAAATAATGTTGGAAAATCAGGAAAAATATATTCAGTTAAATTTGATTGATGAATACAATAATTCAACAAATTTATTTCTCGTTCTATTCTAAGCACTAGGCTGACGTTAGTGGACAAGTGGTTTTACAGTGAAAGGAACAGATCATTTCAATCTAATCTAAATTGTCCCAGAGACTACGAAGTAGAAGAAAAGCTTCCAACTAATTTTAGATGTCAGTATATCCTTTAAAACAAACCCCACACGAACAACGAAAGAAAAGACAGAATAGAAAGTAAAATCATGAACATAGCTTAAAATGTGCTAATTATATATTAATATTTTGACCAAATTTTATTGTAAGTTATTTTTGTTAATTAATTACCGGGGAAGAAATACTATTATTATTTCTCTTAAAATTTAAAATAAATGTTTCATTTAAAGTTTGAAATAAACTTTCCTTGCCCATTTTACCCTTTTCACTCCAAATTCCAAAAACCAAACATTTAGCTGGGCACAGTGGCTCACGCGTGTGATTATGCTCTTTCCTTAGCTGCAACATGTGCTGCTTTGATTGTTAACTGGCAGAGCTCTTTCAGCGTCTCTGAAATTGTACTGGTTCAACATTAAATCTGTAATGTGCCTAATTATGTTTTTAGCTTAACAAATTTAACTATATAACATAATTAATTTTTTGAAATGTGTACAGTCATGTAACTCTACTAATACCATGATATATAACGTTTCCATCATCCAAAAAGGTCCGTACCCTGATGTCATTATTACATATTGTATGCCTATATCAAAGTATCTCATATTCCCCATAAAAATATATATCTACTATGTACCCATAAAAATTTAAAGTTGAAAATTGAAAAGAGCTCCCTTGTAGCATGTTTTTGAGTCAACTTTGAACCCTGGCAAACCATTGAGCTGCCTTCTATTACTGCATTTACACTTTCTAGAATTTAAAATAAGTAAAATGCATCTTCCCCTTTTAAGATGCATTCATGTTTGTTCCCTGTGTTCAGCAGTACACAGCATACATCAAATATCCACCAACTGGTCAATGGAAAACAAATTATCATCCATTCATACAATAGACTTATTTATGCTTTAGGAAGACTAAAATACAAAGAAACAAGATCATTGGAGCACTAGCCTCACAACCAAATCAAATTTATGAAACAAATGCATTCTGATCCTCATACCTGTTGTCCCAGGACTCAGTACTGAGTATTCCTAAAGTCCAAGACATAGATTTTTTGGTGTTTGAGGCAAGGACTGTGCACAGAGGCATTTCTTTGGTTTTAACCCAAAACGAGGAATACCAGTAGTCTGGAATACCAGGTAGTTTGTGCCAGTTGTCTAGAATCCATGATGAATTCATTAACATTCAATTAGGAAAAGATCCAACAAGAACTTAATTTTGTCAGATCATATTTACCACATTTAGAAGCCAACCAGTCTATGGAAACTGCCTCCTAAGTGAATCTCCCACATTTGTTTCAGCTGGAGCAGATTTCTGAAATCAAGTAGATTTCTCAAATGAAGCTACTATAAATGTTTCTGAAGCCTGTTCTACTAAGAGTAAAAACTGGGCATGGGGTGGACTGGTATGAACAAAACTTTGGTTTTATGCACCTCAAAATACTTTTTTCTTCTATTTTCAATTCTATAAATTTTTCAGTAATGTTCCCTCTGGACACAGGCAGTATCTGCATAGCCACTTATCATGTTTCTTTCACCTTAAAATACACTCAGTAATGTTTTCTTGGGGTCCTTTTTATTCCTGAGCTTGTGGACAAGTCTGTATGTATCACCACAGAATCCTCTATGGCCTTGAATGCAGACTGAAATTTGATCTAGTGTCTTCAGTCATGTCTACATAAACCTAGCTTTAAAGGTTTAAATTCTCCTGTGTTCTACAACACAAGCAAGCACAAATGCCGTGGATTTCAGCTGCATTAGAAATTGTTCAGCCCACAAATGCTTAAAACAACAAATGCCTGTTTCCTTATGATCAAAACCTTGTTTCAGCCAAACATTCCTAGGAAATCCTGAACTCGCATTGCAAGTCAACGATGGCCTGCAAATGAATGCTGCCTGAGCCTGCATAAGTGGTCTTGAGATAGTGACTGCCATGTTGGCCACATGTAGGGCAGTATTGGAGAGGCCACCCCTGACCTCTGCTGTTTTCATAATTTATTCCTCCCTTTCTTTTGTGATCACTTGCTAAGGCTCCAGCAACACTATGATATATTCCAGATGCTCTTTTAGCCTCCACGGAAGTCACCCAAATATCTTTCCTTTGTGTTTGTTTGTGCTCCCATAGTACTATTCACTTTTGTGCATTTGTCTTTGACATTTCTGAGGAACCCGAAACCTTCCTCAAGGTTCAAGAATTTTTGTGGGTATTCCTCATTTTATAAACATAGACAATCTACTGTGGGAAAGATCTCCATAGAAAAGTCATCATCAAATTCAAAATGCTACATAGCCCAAGGTTTAAAGCCTGTAGTCTAGTTGCCTCTAGAAACCATTAAGGTTTCAAATCTACTAAAATCTTAAATTGTAAGGTCAAAAGTCACAAGCTAGGCTCTAACAAAAAGACTCTCCTCTTGTATTTGTGTGTCCTCTTAATTCACAATGTCTTCAGTCATGCAGAAGATATTGGTATCTCCAATAGAACACTTCATAAATAGTTGTACCTTCCCTGGTAAGGTTCTAAAAATAATTAAATAGAGTAACTTAGGGTGGAGGATAAAATATCACTATTATTATTTATAGCAATGTACGTAGAGAATGTGTTTACTATGGAATCCAAATAGGTCTCTCAACTGAGCTCAACAATTAGGGAATTAAATCCACCCAGTTACTTTGACTGAGTCATATTTGTAGCATGCATTTGTAGCTTGGAGAAGTAGAGGATAATTTGTGGTTTCTATTGCTGTGTAGATCCTAGAGAAAGAGAACAGCCCAGAGGACAGCCTGGGATATGTATGTCCAGTTTATTCTTCCCAAATTTTTCATCAGCTAAGTCACTATCCTTCTCCTAGAGAGGATAGACTAATGGAAAAAGAAATGACAAGAATCTTATAGCTACTGAAGTTCCATGCATGGGAAGAAATTATCATGATTGAAAATATAACTGCTTCTAATACAATTAAACAAGTTCATCTCATAAGAACTGCTCTTGATAAGATATATCTGTGATATCTTAGTTGTATTGTGAAAAATCTGGGAAAAAATAAAAATAAAAATTATATATAGCTTTAAGATTATCAAAATTAGTACTTTCATACTTCTAACCATACTTAATTTTTTTAAATAAAAAAGCTCCCTTTCTCCTTGAATGTAGAAAATAGAAAAAACATAACCGTCTCACTCTACAAATTAGAAAACGCTGGAGGTACTACAAAATTGAAGGAGCAATGACCTCTCCAGGTAGAGTCTTGTGTTGCAGAATAATAGAAGAAGATGTGGCAGGCATTCAAATGGGTACAAAGACATGAGCTAAGATTTCAAAGAATTGTAAAAATGATGACTATGGTGAAGAAGGTTAGTATAGAAACCACTGGAGACCCAAAATAAAAAGTGGAACTCATACACAGCTACACGCCTTTTTTCCCACAGATGTCCATAGAGTGTTTACAAGCGATGCTGGGGTGGAATCAGAGTACAAAAACAAAACAAAAACACTTCTATTATTCTTGTAGGAAAAGATTTACTACTGCTGTTGGAAATATTCAGAATCCCACTTTCTGCTTGGAGTAGTCTCTCATACTCAGAAAAATTCTTAGCTACTAAGAAAGGAACAGTAAACTCTACTGTAGTCTGTATTCAGGTAATGTTTGGTTGTGAGTGGCAGAAGGATGAAAATGAAACACCTCGTAAACTTGGGGAAGTTGCAAGAAACATTCCTGAGCTCAGGCCCTTATATCAACACTATTAGATATTTCCTTCTTGTAGGGCAGCAAACTCTCTCCCACATAAGATCCAACAGAGATACAAAACACAATTGGATTATCGTGGGGAAGGAAAGGAGCACAGAGAAAACCTTGTCTATGAGGCTGGGTTACTCCTCCAGAACCACTGGGTCCCGGGCAGGTGGGGGGGTGGGGCTCTAACAAACAAAAGGACCAGTTTAACACTGAGGGAAGGGCATTGTGCTAGGGTTCTCCAGAGAAACAGGAACAATAGACGGGTGTGTGTGTGTGTGCGTGTGTGTGTGTGTGTGTGTGTGTTCTATTGGTTCTGATTTTAATTTATTATTACTTTATTATAAGGAATTGGCTCATGGAATTCCTTATTATAAATGACAAGGGATTGGATGAGTCTGAGACTGAGAAGTCCCAATGTCTGTAGTTGGCAAGCTGGAGACTCATAAGCATTGACAGTGTAGTTACAATCTGAAAGCTGGCAAGTTTTAGACCCAAGAAGAGTTGATGCTTTTGTTCAAATCCAAAGGCAAGAAAAGACTAATGTCCCAGCTCAGGACAGTCAGGCAGAGAGTTCCCTCTTACTCTTAATCAAGGAAGAGTTAGCATTTTTGTTCTACTTTGGCTGCCAACTGATTGGATGAAATCCACACAAATTAGAGATATCAATGTGCTGTATTCAGTCTATCAATTGAAATGTCAACTCATCTAAAAACACCCTCACAGATAAACTCCAGATAATGTTTTACCAAATGTCTTGGCACCCTGTGGCCCAGTCAAGTTGGCATAAAATTAGCCATCAGGGACAAGATAATGGAGAAGACAGTTTGTGACACAAGTATACAGGAATAACTGCACATGACCAGTAATACATATTGACAACATATACCCCTGATATGACACACTAAGAGGAGCACATCACTTCTGTTGTATTCTGGCGAAAAATGCATTACCTCAAGTTAATCATAATAAGCAGCAGGTAAACCCAAATTAGGGATACTCTATAAAATAACTAATCAGGACTTTTCAAACATGTCAAGGTCATGAAAAACCAAGAAAGGCAGAGAAAGAGCCAGAGGTTGGAGGAGACTGAGGACACATGACAACTAAATGCCATGTGGGAATATGGATTAGATTCTTCAATAGAAAAAATAAGAGATGCTAATAGAAAAGTTGAAGAAATCCAGATATGACCAAACAGTTAATAGCATTGTACCAATATTAATTTATTAGTTTTGATAATAGTGTTATGGTTATGTAAGGTCATAACCTTAGAGAAATATGGGGGAAATCACACAGGGACTCTCCATAGTGTTTTGCAACTCTTCTGCAAATCTAATATTATTTCAAAGTAAACATTTTTTAAAAGAAGTAAACTATCAACGTTAGAAGTGAAAGTTGAAGCATTTCTAGAGGATGCTAAGACATATCAAAACCAAATTTACATCAATATGTTTGATAATGTAAATGATATGCATGAATTCCTTAAGTTACAGAATTTATCAACATTAATTCAAGAAGAAATAGATAACTACCTCTCTTCTCCCACTAGAATATAAACTCCCTTAGAGCCTTGATTTTATCTAGTTTATTTATCAATGTATCCCTTGTGTCTAGAACAGATTTTTAAACATTCAGTAAACACTTAATGAGTAAAAATGGCAAATTCAATAGCAAAATTCAGTTGCTAAAGAATTAAATTTATATTTAAAAACTTTCCAACAAAGAAAGGTTAAGGTCTAGATAATATCACTGATGAATTTTACTGAATATTTAAAGGAGAAATAATACCAATTTTACATCATGTCTTTCGGAAAATGAAACAGGTAGGAGCATATCTCAATTGATTTTTTTAAGATAAGAATTATCCTGATTTAAAACCAAACAAAGGAATTACAGTAAAACTGTAGAACACTATTCTTCACTATCATAAATGTGAAGATAGTTAACCAAATATTGGTACCACAAAGCCAGTTAAAAATGTGAATCTTGAACTATGCCTTACCAAGACTGTACTGAGGATATGTAGAGCATGATGTGTGGGAAAAAAAAAGCAAATAATAAGCGATCAGCTTGACTTTATCCTGGAAATTTAAGATTGCTCAACATTTGAAAGTCAGTCAACATAGCTCTATAACCACAAACTGAAGAAAGTTATAGGATTATTTCAGTTGATGCAGAAAAATATTTGAGAAAATTCTACATTCATTTTTACTTAAAACGATCACACTCTAAGGAAAGTAGAACTTGAAGCGAACTTTCTCATCCTGATAAAGAACATACTTGAAAAACTTAAAATTGACATGACACTGTATGATAGATTACTGAGCATGTTCCCCTTCATGTTGAAAGCAATGTAAGGATGTCTGCTGACACAATCTTTACTCAATATTGTATTGAAAACCCTAGCCAGTAAAATCAGATGAGAACATTTTAATAAAAGTCATGTGGATTAAAAAGGGAGGGGGCAATTGTTCTTCTTCACAGATAAAAAAAAAAAAAAAGAAAAGATTTTCTACGTTAAAAATCCTAAAACGTCTACAGAAACTCTTATATCTGATAAATAAGATTATCAAGATTAATTGACAAAATATAGTCACTTTATACAGCAAAAAAGAAATAAAAATTAACAAATTCAATAAAATTGCAACAACATATGAAATATTAATCATATACGGGCACTATCTTTTCACTGAAACTATAAAACATTTATGTGAGAAATAGAAGTAGGCCTAAAAATAAATGAAGTAGTATTCCTTGTTCATGAATCAGATTGCTCAATATTGTTAAAAATATCAATTATTTTTCAATTAAGCTATAGGTTAAAAGCAACTGAAATAAAAATACCAGCAAGTTTTTAAAATAGTCATTGGCAAGCTGAATCTTTAGTTTTTACAGAAAATCAAAGAAACTTAGAATAGCAAAAATAAATTTAAAAATGTTTGGAGTACTCATATGCACATTTTGAGGATTGAGTACAAAGCAATGAAGATAGCATGGTATTGATGAAAAGACAGATTCATAGGTCATTGGAATAGAATTTAAAAACCAGATATAGGCCTACTTTTATACAGTCAATCGATTTTCAGCTAAGGTAATTCAGTGGAAAAAATGACTTTTTAACCAGTGGTGCTGGCACAATATTTTTTTACTTAGAATTAAATAACCACAAATAAAAACATCAATCCTGACCTATACCTTGTATAAGACAGCATTGAGGATATGCAGGGTACTGAGAAAAAAAAAAAAAGCTAAAAACCAGTTTTGTTGTTGTTGTTGTTGTTTAAGGCAGTGCCTCTGCCCACAGAAGCAATTTAAGTCAGTAACATCCTGGCAGGTCATTCTCAGAAGATCCTATAAAAGAAGTACTATGCCAGCCAGGGAGAGTTATCTACTCACTAAGCTGTCCTCTTGGAACCAAGTCCTGCCTATGGGCCTAGGTTTATCCAATATTCATGAGTCCCAGAGGTCCTCAGAGCGTATGATTGAATCAATTAGTATATAAAAGTGTTGGAGGTACCCGAAAGGGGAGAAAAACAGACATGGGACTCCTGTGGGTTGTCTCAGGAACCTGAGTGGTACTTTGAACATGTTGAGGAATCTCTACAAAGTAGAGAGGGCAAGCTCTGTGGTGTATGGCCCCAGGCAAAGGTCCCACTTGCCCAGGTCAAAAAGCAGTACTATCTTGTAACATATACAAAACTCAGTTAAAAATTGGACATAAATCTGCTATAGAATCTAGAATCGTAAAAACATCTGAATGATGGGGAAAATCATTATAATCTTGAGTTAGTCAAAGATTTTTTCAGATGGTACACATAAAGCAGGAACTATTAATGGAAAAGTATGTTACATACTTGATTGCCTCAATATTTAAAACTTCTGCTACTTGAAAGACAGTTATGAGAATGAAAAGACCAGCCACTAACTAGAAATAAATAATTACACAGCCCATATATAATTAATAGTAGATATTCTTCATACATAAAAATTATCAATACCCAATAACAAAAAGTGATTTTAAGATGGGCAAAATTTCAAATATACACATCTTCAAAGAAGATACATAGATGACAAATAAGCACATGAAAAGAAAGTCATCATCATTAATCATTAAGGATAATTTTTAAAAAACACAATGAGATGAAGCTATGAATCTATTAAAATGTGTGAAATGAATACTCATAGCTGAAAATTTCAAGTGTAGAGGAGTGAAAGGACAAACTGAAATCTCATGTGTTGCTGGTAAGAATTCAAAATGATAAAACCACTTTGCAAGATAATTTGGCAGCTTCTAATAACAGTAAAAGACAATCTTGTCTTATGACTCAGCAGCCCTAATACTGCTATTTCAAGAGAAATGAAAACGTCTGTCTATGCAAAACTTATTTGCAAACACTTACATCAGTTATATTTACAGTCACGAAAACCAGGAAACAATTGAAATAGTAAGTCATAAATGGGAAAAAATGGTGTCTATTCATACAATGGAATACTCCTGAACAATAAAAATAAACTACCTGTTCATCAATGGGGAAGAATCTTAAATGCAACATGGCAAGTGAAAAAAAGAGAAGCACCAAATATTATATAACCGTCATTTATCTGACACATAAAATTAACCATCACACTTTACAATGAATATATAAAATACTCATTGTATTGTGTGGTGGTTAATATATATATAAAGTATATATAATATATATATATCATAAATTATATATACATATATGGCTGGACATGGTGACTCTCACCTGTAATCCCAGCACTTTGGGAGGCTGAGGAGGGCAGATCATGTGGTCAGGAGATTGAGACCATCCTGGCTAACATAGTGAAATCCCATCTCTACTAAAAATAAAAAATAAAATAAAATTAAAAAATTAGCCAGGTGTGGTGGTGGGTGCTTGTAGTCCCAGCTACTCGGGAGGCTGAGGCAGGAGAATGGCGTGAACCCAGGATGCAGAGCTTGTAGTGAGCTGAGGTCGGGCCACTGCACTCCAGCCTGGGTGATAGAACAAGACTCCATCTCAAGAAAAATAAAATTATATACATATATAATTGTGTGTTTTATGTATATATTATATATAAAACAGTATACATTTTATACATATATGTATGTTTGTGGTTAGATACATACACATCTTTTCTCCTTCCTTTTTTTTTTTTTTTTTTTTTTTTTTTTTTTTT